>NW_017670373.1:96118-143088 GCF_001879085.1 Nicotiana attenuata | reverse complement strand
CCAGAGAGAGTGTTAAGGTGCCGCTGTCTGACCTCCGAGGATTGATGCAAGGCGGCTGAGGTTGAGTCTTATATCCGGCTCTGAGGGCGTCAAGGCCCGTGAGAATGCGCATCGTGAGGCGCATGACATGTGGGTTGTACGCCGAAGTAGATTGGCGTTTTGAGATTCTTAGCTGCGGGTCCGGGCTACCGAGGCAGAGGTTAAGGAGCGAACGGCGCAGTGTCCGTGTCGCTTGTGAAGCTGTAGGTATAAGTTCTGCATTCACCAGATCCGTTTAGCGGGCTATAATTCGAAAGACGTCAACCCACTAAGTCGGGCTCTTGGATCTCTGCGCGCCTTCAGGCAGAGGATGGCGGTGGAACGGATGGCGAACACCGTCAAGGTGATAAGCGAGGCCAGCCCCCTTAGGAACTTGTATTTGTATTGTTTCGCCGTATTTCGAAATGTAATGGGTCCTTTTTTGTACATGCATTTTGATGAATATGGGGAGTTGCACTACCTTTGCTGCTCTTTCTTTCCTGGTATCTTTTATTTTCGGCTTAGCTTGTTGATGGTTTTTAGCCGTGCAGTTTGGACTTCCGAACTGTCGTCGAGTCGTTTACTCGCCTTAGTCGAAACTACGTCGACTGTGGGGCAATACCTGGCCTCAGCCATAATGTAGATTGATGGCCTTAGCCATGTAGCGACTTCCGACGTTGTCGAGTGTTTACCACACTCGAAAACTAACATATCGACTGTTTGGCTGACGATGGCTTCGCCATAATGTAATGAGCTTAGCCATGTGGCGATCTTCAGCTGTTCGTCGAGTCTTTACTCCGACGTGGCGGCAAACTATCGTCGACGAATGTAGCTACTCTACGCAGATGCCTTAAGGCCATAATGTGATTATGCACCGCTAGCCATGTAGGCAGACTTGAGCACACACTCGAGTCGCTATCGCCTTGTCGAAACTACTCGACTGTTTGGCGGCGATGACCTTAGCCATAATGTGTTGATGGCTTAGCCATGTAGGCGACTTCGACCTTGTCGTCGAGTCGTTTACCTCGCCTCAGTCGAAACACGTCGATGTTGGACGGCGACGGCCTTAAACCAGTAATGATAGTTGATGGCTTTTAGCCATGTAGGCGACTTCGCTTCGTCGAGTCGTTTAACGTCGCCTTAAGTCGAAACTACGTCGATGTTGGCGGCGATGGCTAGCCATAATGTCATCGATGGCTTAGCCATGGTAGGAGCGACTTCGACTGTCGTCGAGTCGTTACTCGCCTTAAGTCGAACTAATTCGACTGTTTGGCGCGGAAGGCCTTAGCCATAAATGCTAGATGCCTTAGCATGTGGCGAACTTGCGTCGTCCGAGTCATTTACTCGCCTTAGTCGAAACTACGTCGATGTCGGCGGCGATTGGCCTTAGCCATATGTAATCGCCCATGGACTTAGCCATGTTAGGCGACCTTCTGACTGTCGTCGAGTCGTTATTCGAACCTCGCTAGGGTCGAAACTACTGTCCGCTACTTTGGCGGGCGATAGCCTTAGCCATAATGTAATCTATGGCCTTAGCCATAGTAGCGACTTCGACTGTTCGTCGATCTTCGTTATTCGCCTTAGTCGAAACTACGTGTCGATGAGGCGGCGATGGCCTTAGCCATAATGTTAATCGATCTGCCTTAGCCATGTAGGACTTCGACGTGTTCGTCGAGTCGTCGTTCTACTTCCCTTAGTCGAAACACGTCGAACGTCGTGTGTTCGCGATGGCCTTAGCCAATAACTGTAATCGACTGGCCAATTATAGCCATGTAAGGCGACTTCACGAGCCGTCAAGATGTCGTCTTACTCGCCTTGTTCGAAACTTACGGTCGACTGTTGGCGGCGATGGCCTTAGCCATAATAATCGGATGGCCTTAGCCATGTAGGCGACTTCGACTGTCGCGAGTCGTTTACTCGCCTTAGTCGAAACTACGTCGACTGTTGGCGGCGATGGCCTTAGCATGTAGGCGACTTCGACTGTCGTCGAGTCGTTTATGCCTTAGTCGAAAACTACGTCGACTGTTGGCGCGATGGCCTTAGCCATAATGTAAATCGATGGCCTAGCCATGTAGGCGACTTCGACTGTCGTCGAGTCGTTTATTCGCCTTAGTCGAAACACGTCGACTGTTTGCGGCGATGGCTCAGCCAATAATGTGATTGATGGCTTAGCCATGTGGATATGCAAATGCAGTCGCCTTTCATACATTGGAGATCAAAGATGGCGCGTATCCTTTCATAATTGGAGATGCAAACGCCGTGCCTTTCATACATTGGAGATCAAATTGGCCGTGGCCTTTCATACATTGGAGATCAAGATGGCGCGTAGCCTTTCATACATTGGAGATGCAAACGGCCGTGGCCTTTCATACATTGGAGATCAAAATGGCCGGGCTTTCATACATGGAGATCAAATGGCCGTGGCCTTCATACATGGAGATGCAAACGGCCGTAGCCTTCATACAAATGGAGATCAAGATAGTCCAGTCCCTTTATCATGTCGGCCTGGATGTTGTAGGAGAGGTTGATATGATAAACTTTCTCAAATATCTCCAGGTGCCCTCTGTCGCCTCGTTAAAAACCTCCCCGAAAAACCAAATTGGCGACAAAACTCGGGTAAGGCAAAAAAGAGAGTACGACTCGGAGGGACGCCCTTTCAAAAGTGGAAATACTTGAGGTGAGCGACGTTTCAAGCTTTGTTCGGATCGTTTTTCCCTTCCATTGTTTCCAACTGGAATGCGCCTTTGCTGGCTACTACTGTGATTTTGTAGGGTCCTTCCCAGTTGGTGCCCCAGTTCCCTTCACTTCGGTCTTTGGATGCCAATGTTTTGCTTTAAGGACATAGTCTCCCACTTTGAGTGGTCTTATTTTGGCCCTCTGTTGTATATCTTTCGACTTGTTGCTTTGGGCTATTATTCGACATGGGCATTTTCTTCTTTCCTCGGTCTCGTCGAGGTCTTGGAGTCTGTTTGTATCATTTTCTGCTCCGTTGGTGTGTGAATACCTTAGCTTGGTTCTCCGACTTCGCGGTATGACCGCATCGGTTCCGTAGACCAGCGAGTACGGTGTTTCCCCGTGCTGGATTTGGTGTGGTCCTGTATGCCCATAATACTTCGGTTAGCAAGCTCGGGCCATAGCCCTTTGGCGCCTCCGAGTTTTTTTAGTATGTTAATATGTTTTGTTGGAGGCTTCTGCCTGGCCGTTGGCGCAGGGTGGTATGCGTGGAAAGTATTCTCTTGATGCGTCATTTCTCGAAGAATTCGGTCGTTTTCTGACCGATGAACTCGTCGTCCGTTGTCGCAAACTGATTTCTTTGGGGATGCCGAGAGCGTAATATAATGTTTTCTCAATGAAGGCGATCACTTCCTGTTCGCGTATTGGCCCGTACGCTCCTGCTTTCCACCCACTTAGAAAAAATAGTCAATTAAAACTAATAGAAATCGTACTTTCCTCGCCCCGCTGGTAGGGGTCCGACTAGTCCATTCCCCACTTGATGAAGGGCCACGGGGAAGTGACAGAGTGGAGTGGTTCTCCGGTTGGTGTATCATGGGGGCATATTTTTGGCCATTGTTCGCAATCGGCGGGCATATTCCGCTGCTCTTCTTCATGTGGGGCCAAGTAATAGCCGGCCCGTATCAGGCAGCGCACGAAGGAGCGGTTTCCCGATGGCACCGCAATGTCCCCTCATCACGCACTCTCCGAGCACTGGTCGTGTTGTTGCGTCCCTAGACAACTTGCGAGGGGTCTCGCCAAACGTCCTTTTAATAGAGGTCGCGATTTATTATGCAATTAAGGGGCGCCTGTACGCGTAGTTTTCTTTGGCTTCCTTTTTGTCGAGTAGGAGTGTTCCATCCTGCAGGTAGGAATACAAATTGGTTGCGCCAGTCCCAGTCAAATTTAAAGAGAGTACCTCATGGTGATCGTCGGCTGAATGGAGAGGGTGACTCTACGCTTTCTTTGTTGAAGTTCTTAGTTGCCCGCGCTAATTTTGCTAAGCCGTCTGCCTCCACGTTCTGTGTCTCGGGACTTGTTCGAGCGTGACTACTTCGAACTTGGTCATTAGCTTGTGGACCTTCCGACTGGTATTTTGCAGCCTTTGCTCCTTGATTTGGTAAAGTCCAGTGACCTGCGTTTAACCACGAGCTGAGAGTCGCAATGTAAGAGTGAGTCGTCGAGCTCCATACTTGAGGGCTAGTTTTAACCTGCAATAACAGCCTCGTACTCGGCTTCGTTGTTAGTCATCTCCGGGGCATTCGTATGGACTAGCGAATTGTTTCGCCCGTGGGGACTCGAGAAACGAGTCCCCACGTCCCGATCCCGAGGCATTAAGCGGCCCCGTCAGTGTAAAGAGTCCACAGTCGGCGTCAGAGAGGCAGGCGCGCCTCAAATTCCGCTTCTGGTAAGATCTCTGCGCTGAAGTCGGCTACGAAGTCGGCAAGTACTTGCGACTTGATGGCGATCCTTGGGTGATACGAGATATCGTGCTCACTGAGCTCTATGCCTCGGGCGAGTCTGCCTGATAACTCAGGTTTATGTAGGATACTTCTCAAGGGAAAGGTCGTCACAACTTTATGGGGTGGCATTGGAAGTAGGGTCGGGAGCTTTCCTGATGCTACGACCAATGCCAAAGCTAATTTTCAAGGTGTGAACCGTGTTTCGGCGTCCACTAGGGTTTTGCTAAATATAGTAAAGGAGATTGTGTACCTTCATTTCCGCGGAACTAGGACTGCGCTCGACGGCAAACCTCGGACACGGCCAGATACACCAGCAGTGGTTCGCCTGGGTCAGCTTTGGCTAGCAGTGGCGGTGAAGATAGGTACGCCTTTAATTTCTTCAGAGCTTCGATGCATTCTTCGTTCCATTTGCAACCCATTGTCTTTTCTTAGCAACCTGAAAAAACTTGTGGCATCTGTCCGAGGACCGGTGAGATGAACCTAGACAAAGCGGCTATTCGCCCGGTCCAGTTTTTTGCACCTGCATTTGCTGTTTAGTATCTCTGGTATTGCGTCTATCGCCTTGATTTGATCTGGATGACTTCGATACCTCGTTGTGAACGAGGAACCCTAAGAATTTTTACCTGATGCCACGCCGAAGGCGCATTTCTCGGGTTTCATTTCATCCCGTATTTTCTCAATATTTCGAAGGCTTCTTTCAGATGGTCGAGGTGGGTCCTCTTTTTGTGGACTTTACCAGCAGTCGTCGATATATACCTCCATAGTCTTACCGAGTTGCTCTTGAACATTTTCGTTCCAGCTCTGGTAGGTAGCCCCGCATTTTTGAGCCCGAAGGGCATTACTTGTAACAGTAAGTCCCTTGGTGGTGATGAAAGTTGTCTTCTCTTGGTCCTCCTCGGCCATCATGATTTGATTGTAGCCGGAGTAAGGCGTCTAGGAAACTCAGTAGTTCATTGCCCTGCAGTGGCGTCGATCAGTTGGTCGATGTGGGGTTAGTGGGAATGAATCTTTCAGGCATGCCTTGTTCAGATCGGTGAAATCTACGGCACATTCTCCACTCCCGTTCTTCTCTTTACCAGACTACGTCGGCGACCCACTCGGGGGTATTTGATTCTCTGATGGAGCCGTGTCTAGTAGCTCATCTACTTCTTTACAACCGCTTCGTTATAGCAGCGTTGAATTTTCTCCTCATCTGTCGTACGGGTGGATGTAGTGGATCGACATTCAGCTTGTGGGTGCGATGTCTCGCGGGATTCCCGGCATATCTGAATGGGAAAAGGCGAACAAATCTGCATGGTTAGTTAAAGAATTCACAATACTTTACTTGGGTTGGCGAGACCTTGCCCGATATAGGTTTTTCTTTTAGGATCGACTTTGTCCAATTGGACTGGGTCGAGGTCTTCGACGGTTTGCCTTACAGGCCTCCACGATGTCGGGTCTTTGATCACGTCCGTTATAGGGTGGACTTAGTTCCCGACACGGCTAATTGCTATGCCTCCGCGCTCGCCCCCTTTAGCTGTTGGGTGTGGGCGCATCTTGGGCTATTCGTATCATTCTTGTGCGGTGCGTGGCTCGCCTCGAATGCTGATATTCCCCATGGGGTAGGAAATTTGATCACTTGGTAGTGGCTGAAGGACCGCTCGCATGGCGTGTATCCATGGGCGTCCTATGAGACCATTGTACGTCGTTTCTTGGTTCATTCACGTGGAAAGTTGTTTCCAGCGTGACTCCTCCTACTAAGGATGGGCAGTGCTTTTTCTCCGGACGTCCGTTCTACTGCATTGTATAAACCAGTAGGTATGCAGCGCGGTATTACCTTATCCTCGAGTCCCATTTGTAATGAGGACCCTTGGGTGGATAATACAAGCGCCGCTTCCGTCATCGATCATGACTCTTTAACATCCGTCAGCCGATACGTAAAGTGATAACTAAAGCATCAATAATGAGGAAAGACAAACCGTGGCATCGGACTTATCGAAGGTATACTACTTCGAAGTCCTCATACTTTCGTGTGGCGATGGTCCGCTTTAGCCTGTGTGTGGTGGCGAGTTTGACGTGATGATCGCTGCCTCGTCGCCGCCTCCGACGATCATGTTTATCGTGCGAGTTGGGGAAGGTGCTTTGGCGGTCTGTGGGACTGTTCCCGTCCGCGTGAAATTTATTTTTCCTTTGTCACTGAGTAGCTCCCTAGGTATCCCTGGTTTAGCATCCTGACCACTTCTTCCGTAGGCCGATGCAATCTTCGGTTTTGTGCCCTCGTCCTGAGGACTCACACAGGGCTTTGATTCCTTGTGCAGGTCTGATTTCATCTTTTGCGGCCAGTGCACCCTTGGGTGCCTAGCTTCTCCAGTGCGTACACTAACTCTGAAGGAGACACACAAAAGTTATGGCCCGGTTAATAAAGGCGGGCGTAACCTCTTCTGTTTCGTAGTGGGGCGACGTGTCGCTGTAGTGTGTTCTGTGTGTGTCGCCTTGGGGGCGGATGGGAGGATCTGGTGTACGGCTGATGTCGCTCTCTGTTGGAACGAGGGAGTGGTTCCCGTCGTCCTTCGTTCCGTCGATCTCTCCTCGTTTCTGAATGTATCGCCGTTAACCGTTGGGTCGGCCCGTTTAGGTCATCCTCGTCCGCTCGCACCTCTGCGCAATAAGCGTTATGGATTTCCTCCCATGTGGTAGGGGGATATTTCATGAGGCGGCTCAGCAGTTTCTTGGTCGCCCTTGAACCATTTCTGCTTAGCCCGTTCTGGAAAGCGGCGACTGCCATACCCTCCGATACATTTGGTAGGCTCATTCTTACCCTGTTAAACCTTGCCAGGAAGTCCCTGAGTCCCTCGCCTGCGTTTTGCCTGATGGCGAAGATGTCGTTTACCCTGGCTTCTGCTTTCTTCGCGCCTGCATGGGCTGTGACGAATTTATCCGCCATTTCCTCGAACGTTGATATCGCTTTAGCCGGTAGCTGAGAGTACCATGTTAAGGCCCCTCCTGTCAACGTCTCGCCAAACTTCTTCAGTAGTACTGAAGGTACCTGTTCTTTTGATAGGTCGTTGCCTTTCACGGCAGTGACGTAGTGGATCAGGTGGTCCTCGGGATCGGTGGTTCCGTCATAGACCCTCAAGTATGGAGGCATTTTGAAGGTTTTAGGGGTGGAGTGAGGAGCAGCTTCTTCGGTGTATGGTTGTTCGACGAATCTTCCTACGTCGCGTTTTGGTAGTAACTTGGGAGCACCGGGGATCTTGTCGACCCTCTCTTGATGTTCCTTCATCTGATCGCGGAGTGCCTCGTTTTCATTTTCTATTTCTTCCATCTTCTTTAAGATGGCTGTTAGCGTGCCATCGTTGGTTTGCGTCTCGATGGGTCTGTTATTTATCAGTGTAACTTCTGGTTCACCCACCGCAGCAATGGTACCTACCGTTGGTGTAAATACGACGTTACTTTGCGGTGGCTTTTCAATCAAGCCACTTAAAGCGCTTGTTAGCCATCTTTCCAATAGCTCTTTGACCGCGGAGGGTGCTTCCGTGGCTGTAGATGTGGAAGCTCCCTTACGTAAGATCGTCAGGCCTTCGGATGGGGAAGGAGAGATCTCTGCGCTTGGTGTGATGCTTGGGGTTTCATTCAGGATGCCATCGTCACTGGCCTCGTTGAGAGGACCTAGGAGATTGGCTGTGACACCCATTATGGCTTTCGATCTGGCGTTGTTTTCGGCCATTTCCTGTTTTTGAGTGGTGTAGAGAATAGTGGTTGGTTGATCTCTAGGTGGATACTATGGTTTTGATTCTCGAAATCCCCACAGACGGCGCCAAATTGTTTGGCTTAAAAGTTGTTGATGCACTTTGTAAGCGATAAAACAATCAAAAAATAGAGGAAGGGTAAATCGTAATCAAATATAATAATCCTAGAGATGCAAAGATGATAATGTATGTTCATAAGATATATTAATCGGAAGTAGAGATATAGAGAGAGAAAGATAGAAAATGAGAGAGTTGTATTAGATCAGATAGCCCCCTCTTTACAATGTGGAGGTCTCCTTTATATAATAGAAGACCTTCCTCGAAAGAATCAAAAAGTTACAGAGATAGGTAACGTCTTTCTAGTGTAGACGCTGAGTTCTAAACGACGCCGCTTTCGTCCTCACAGCCGAGTCGTACCCGCTACGTTGGTCGGCGTACACTCATTGGGCGCGCCCGCTGGCGTAGAGATACTAAGGGTTAAATTTGACCCTATAAGTCATCATATCTGACGTTTTGTATATAAATAAACTTCGCAACGAATTAAAAATAAATACATATATGAACGTCCCAAAAAGTCATAATATAGTAAAAATATACGTCTACTCGTGGCATAATTTGTAAGGTCAACTCGTTTAATAAATGAATTACAGAACGAGTTTAAGATTGGTTCTTTTAATAAACAAATTAGTCGAGTTCTAGCTTATTGGTTCTTTATGGCTTTGTATGTAAAGATAAACCTCTTAAAGGTGAGTCCTTTTAATTTATGCAGTCACTTTCCTGATTTTGGTAACAATAAATATTTGTCTTGTGAACTATGCATTTTAATTAAGTGAACGTTTCCTTCTGCTACAAAATATGATGCTATTTTTCTTTATCCTAAAGGCTAAAGCTAATGTTTAAGATGCAGCTGAAGGAGAAGCCCTAATAGTCAAAAGTATATGTGCTCCAACCGTCCCACACAATGTTTGCACATTTTTATTTTTAATTCAAACTCATGAACTTTTTTTTTTTCTTAAGCTCTATATATGTTCAATTAAATATCATCATATAAATTGAAATGAATTATAGCCATAGATGTCATGAGGGGTTGCTTATGTTTTTCTTTTTCATAGAAAATTAAAGAAACTAGTTTGACCATTAGAAGCTTATTCAGTGGCAATAGTTTGACCAACTGTAGGTCCAATCTTCTTCTCCTCTTTTTTTTTTTTTTTTTTTTTTTTTTTTGGTGTGTGTAGGTCCAATCTTAGCTTTATCTCTTCGTTCTTTGTCTTAGATTTCTTTTCACTATCTTGTCCTTCCTCTTGGCCTGCTACTGCCTACTGCTATTATGTGCACTTAGAAAGATTGAATATCTATAAAAAAAAAAAAAAATAACTTCTTAGTCTTTTCTGGATCAACTTGTGCATTCTTAATTACTACTCGAATGATCCACAATATATTAACTACAAATAAATGAGCTAGCTAATTCAACAAAATTTGAAAGCATGTACTGTTGAATATCTATAATTCAGTAGTAACCTTACACATGTTTTTCTTAAGTTAAGAGTGCCATTCTACATTAAATTAGTTAGCAGTAACACTAGCAAGTCAGTAATGGATATAAAGTATACAAGGTTTAGAGCACAAAATAAAAATATTTTATGGTCTTTTCAAACCCTACGTACGAAGGAGGAAGGTCAACAGATCTAGTGACACTATTGATGAAAACAATATCAGAGTGGTGAGTGGAAGGCCGAGAGAGAAGACAAAAGTAAAGGGATATACGTGAGTGTGGATGGTTATTAAGATAGACATAGTTTTCCTTTCTAGGCGTAGCTTCTCCTTTATATAGGGAGAAAATCACAATTTTTTTTGGGGGGGTGGGGGGGGTAGGGGAAGGAGAAATGAGGGAGGAACGATAAGGTAGGGAATCGAATCCTCACTAAGAAGCTAAAAGTTTAGGCAGCCATCCAACTAAGCTATTAAAATTTTCCGCACTCATTTTTTATACAAACTCAATGAATATATGACATATGTCTATAAATAAAATGTTAATCAATCATAGTAGTTATTATGGTACGTATTGTCACCTCAATCAAATTTATGACAAATTTGTGATGGTTTTATATATGACCGAATTCATCAATGTGGGTGAAACTTATGAAGAATTTCTTATAGTTTTATGACAATTTTCTTCTTCTGTCACAATTTGAAAAATATGATCAGTTGCGAATAAAATTTTAAAAAGGAGGTATGTAAGAGAAGAGAGTGATATCTTGAGTAGGAAATTGATATCCATATTAATGGAATCAAATTTGGCAGGATTAGAAAGGCTTATCGTCTTAATCCTTTTTCCACTGTCTAATATTCATTAGACAATCTTTTGACATGCATGAAAATTCTGATGACCCTACCACACTCATTGCTTTCAAGAATTTTTGCATGGCTTTTCGCTTTCTAGCTTTGTTACACAGCCAGACACCATTCACATAGTAGTAAGTAGAGTTCTCTGTTTTAAAAGGCAGAACAGGGACTCGTCCGGGGCTCGCTCCGGGGCGGTGTCCTCGTAAAATGCCCCTGAGCTTATGTGTGGGGCTTAGTTCCGTGAGGCTTACGCCTCATCCATCGGGGCTTACGCCCCGGATATGTCCAACGCCCAGCGTACTAGGCTCGCCTAATAGAACTTTATGCAATTGCATGTAACTAACCTTGTAAATCCTCAAATTTTCTTAATAAATCATCGTCTATTCAAAATTACTTTTTTCTTAATCATATATCATTAAGTTGACAGTATTTTATGTCATAATTGAAATAAAAATTATTGCACATTATCCCTAAGACTACTATGATAGTTAATTTTATATAAATCTTTCATTTAAAAAGTATTTATTTATTAACTTTTGTTATGTCTTTACTATATAATAGTCCATAATTTTTTTTATAATTCTTTTTCTAAATATTATTCTTTTTCACGTTTACGAGATACAATACTTATTAATTTACTAGCTCAGTATTAGCTAGTAACTATTTACAAATAATTAGTTATCATGGTATTGTATGGTGAATTATATTTCACTTTATTAACTTGTTGAAACTTAAAAATAAATGATGCTAGAGAATCACATTTAAATTGTGAATTATATTTTTATACAAAAATATTCTCTTTCAAATAGAAAGCATATTAATTAAAAGGAGTATTTTAAGAAAAATATCAAATTATAATATCGAATTCTTTCAAGATTCATTACTACTTAAGAGATACATATAAGATTTCGTATCGAATACATTACTTTTGATGTTTGAGTTGTAACGACGTTGCAGCTAATTTGCATATTATGATATATGTCATACTTTTCGTATTATTCATAGTTGAATTATAATTTATATTTCAAATAGATTATTTTTTATAATTTTGTGCTTTTAATGTAATTTTTATAATTATTTTATATTTTATACTATCTTAAAATTCTTGAAATTAGTAAAATTTAAAGATCCGTGGGACTTACGCCCCATGTCTCAAGGCTTACGCCCTCGCATCACGCCCCGCCTTTTAAAACATTGGTAGAGTTCCAAGATAACATGGGAATTTTTTTCTGTTTATTTCCTTTATTTATTTATATCATCAACTTAATTAATTAATAGTTAATTAGTGGATAAAGGAGAAGGAGAGTAAGACTTGGTCTATCCAACCTCGATTAGAACAACATGAATAAATAATAATGCATGTTTACAAGTGCAAATTTTATTTGATATAATAAATCTGTACGAAGATACTTGATTTGATATAATTTAATTTACAAACTTTACATATCAACCAACCACGTACCCACGGTATTCATCAAGTGAAACGAATACGCATTTGTTAGAGAGCTAGGAGAACAACGATCCTATCATGGAGATGGAATATATTCAATTCTATTTCACGACTAAAAATAAAATAATTTTAGGTCATGGTCACCAATCCCCCCCCCCCCCCGTTTTTGGAGGGGGGGAGGGGGGAGGTGTGGGAGGTGGGTGGGTACTCTAAATGTGTTTTTTTGTTGTTGCTAATTGTCTACATAGATTGGCCTCTGAATGTTTTTACATAGAATAAAAGCTAGTACTATATTCACGCTTTCATATATATATAAACTAAGTACGGTGATTGCACAATACACTTCTTTTTACGACGATTTTAAAACTAGTTAGATTTAGGTAAGTGGTATTTTTTTATTAAAAGAAAAAGCAAGTGGTACATTGATGTAAGTTTGGAGTAAATCTAAAGGATAAAGGATCACTATGCAAGGTAAAACTGCCTTTGATGAGTGGATGTTAATTTCTTGTCATTCTTTTTAAAGGAAAGTTTTTTTTTTTTTCCTTTTTGATTTTTTAAAAACTTAGAGCCGAGGTTTGCCTAAGATTGCAATCTTAACTTTTTCATTTTTGGACCAAGAAAAAAAATATCCTTTTACATTTGGTACAATGTTCCTTATAATGGACCTATGCTAACAAAAAGCGAAGAGAAAAAGAACAAATTAAAAGAAGAGTCTATTAGTCATCGACGTTATAATTGGTACACAAAAGTAAACTGTATTATAGTATTATGTACTTGTTATGAACAATAAAAGAAGAAGAAAGAATATTGCTGAGAAAAGTAGAGAGAGAATTCTTATTGATTTTTGGGATGAATTACAATAGAATAGAACCCTCTATTTATAGGGAGATGGTGACTTAGCCACCAAGCAATGAACCCTAGAATCTCTCTAAATATAGACATTCACCATAAATACAATTCTATTTATAACACTCCCCCTTGAATGTCTATTCAACAGATAATGTGCCTCGTTAAAACCTTAACTAAAATAAAACCCAGTGGGAAAAAATTCTAGAAAAGGAAAAAGAGTACACATATCTAACAATACGCCTTTTGGTTGCCTCGTTAAACACCTTATAAGGAAAACCCAGTGGGACAAAACCTTGTAAGGGAAAAAGAGTACAACGCATATTAACTCCCCCTCATGAGAGCATCACTTCACATCCTTAAGCATTTGCATTCCAATCTTGTGCACCATCTTCAAAAGATCTTTGGTAGATATTTGATAAACAAATCAGTCATATTAACTTGAATTAATATATTGCACCTTGAAATCATCATTCTTGATAGAGATGGATTGTCTTCATATGATCTTGTTGGAATCGTCAGTTCAATATCTTCACATAGAGGTGAAAACTCTTGCTATCATATTATCATGCATATAGTTATAGCAAGATACATTTGTGCACAAATTGCATTGAGGATGTAGTACTTCATGACCATGAATTCTATATGCTTTAAGCAATTTAAATCCTTCGGGGATTGTTAAGTCATATAAGCCAAATAAATAGACTTTAGATGCATATCAAGTTTTCATGTCATGCTAGACATATAAGATAGATAAAGGTGATAGCACACACCATTGACTTTATACTTTTAAGTGTTTGAACTGCAGGTCCAAAACTACTTGTCTTTCATATGAAACCAAATTCTACTTGAATTGTTTCTCCAGACTTAAGATCCTCATATATATTTAGTGCTATAATCAATGTCGTCGACAAACATTTTATATCGGTTCCAACCTCCTTATTTTTCATAAAGACATAACATAGAGATCTCTTCATTCGTATATTCAGGTACCTGAATCTCTCATGAGATTTTATGAAGTGTTATGTCATGTGATCTTCTAGATCACTTGCCTCCTTTATTATGATCATTTTGATCATTTGCTCATCTTCTTTATCAAGAAGTTTATTTGAAACCGATTGTCTATACGCTTTAAGCTTACCATAGACTTTGTCCTTCTAGGACTTAATAGGAGCATTTGCAATGAGAATATAGTTACTTTCTTTGGGTCAGCAAATGCGTCTGGCATGCTTTGCAATAAATTGCACATGAATTATCCTTTTATGAACTTCAAGTTCATATTATTTTATTCGGGGATCTAGATGTACAAATGATAATTCATTCCATGTAACTTTTTCTCAACTGTTGTATCTTGTCTCCCCCTCATGTTAGAAAAACTAACTTGTTTCCTCAACTTTGAAAATCCATCTTTGTGCATTATGGTGTTAATGAAAATATACACCGTACATCAATAATAATAAGATGAAATTATTTGGTTCCTGACCCTGAACCACTTGTGAGGGGAGAAAATAATATACTTTCGTATATAACGTATATCAAACTGATATAGATAACTTTGTTCTCATAAGCAATAATTTAGCTATTAAGTGGAGGCACTCAATAAATTATTTTGCTAAACCAACTGTGATGTAAACTAACTTATCAAGAAGAACTATCTTGAAAAAAATCTGGAAATTATGCTCGAAATTAAATTATTGAGCAAGTTACCTCGCAAACACCATGTTGCGGGTTAATAATAATCGCACATGTAACCATCTCGTAGATGCATCTTATGTGGTATACATGGCAGGTGAATGGGCCCATATTCACCTTTGATATTTCCAGCATTCATGGGATTCAATCCCAATTTTAGTTGGTATATTAATTAATGAAAACAGGCAACATAAGAGAATTCGTAAAGAACTTTCTAGTTCTTTAACATTTACCCATGTGAATTCTCTATCATATTTGCACATCATACTTAAATTGATATGGCTAAACCATTTATGCCAACTGAATAAATTATGAATATTGATAAACTTCAG
This sequence comes from Nicotiana attenuata, assembly GCF_001879085.1. Classification (NCBI taxonomy): domain Eukaryota; kingdom Viridiplantae; phylum Streptophyta; class Magnoliopsida; order Solanales; family Solanaceae; genus Nicotiana; species Nicotiana attenuata. The sequence goes on along the minus strand of NW_017670373.1, from coordinate 128,225 downwards.
ATTTACGCCATGACGTGTGCAATTATCAATAAACTCCAAGTTTACTATGATATGGGTTTCTATATCAATAAATATCCACTTTATTGCGGTATTCTTTTATTTGTGTAGTACAAACTGGAGAATAAAACGGGTAGCTTTTCACATACATATTACCCAGCTACAAGTTGTAGTAATAGAAGATATTAAATCTTTCCTTGATTTATAGTCTCAATATAATCAACCGCTTTCGCGTATACTTTGGAAACTAAATAAGTTTCTTTGAGACTTACTACAACACAATACCTTATTGGTAATCAATTGTGTTTCTCCAAAATAGCAATAATTGGCTCTTGCAGAGTTCTCAATTAATTTTGTAGTACCACATATTCATCAACACCCATATGGTGAATATCTATTTTAAAGAGAAAGTTATACCATTATGGTTATGGTCAAAATTATATGCAAGATCTGTTTCTTGCATTACCGTTGACTTTTAATAATCACAATGCCGAAATATTTTGGCGCACAATAGGTACGTGACCAATGACCATTCATGCCATAATAATGACATTATTTTCTTATATCATCTCAAACCTCCTTTTAGAGGTGAGTGTGGTATATTCACTACCACTAGCACGTTCATATTCTTCCAAGAATGAATATGTATTCATAAATAAGATGTTGTCACATTCACATCATGAATGGACCATAATCATCTATATGTGCTTTATAAAATCTCATGTCAAATCGATGACAAATATTATTTTCACAAAGTGGGGGATTATTTTGAGAATCCTTATTATTCTCATTATCACAATGATGACGATTATAATTTCGTCTATTGCCACGTCCACATCCATTGATACATTCATAGTTTTAATTTTGTCTTCTTTCAGACTTATCACATACTGCAATCACATTCTCTTAAGGGAATGAGAATGGAGCAAATTCAATGGGACGGGTTTTCACTTTTTGTGCCCATAATCATACATGAATTTGATCATGGCAAGACATAGAAATTTTTACCACTTTAGGTGGTTATAATTTCTTACAAACTCCATTAGAGTTATAATCAAACTTTGTTGTCTTTGCTTGTATATAAAATCGAATTATAGAATTTCAAGAATTTAAAAGAGAAAAATAAAGTAAAATACTTACCTTAAATCCAGAATTTAATCATGAAGGAAGTTCATGGAATAATTGACAATCATTATGCTCAATCCCAAAGCTTCTACTCAATTGGTTAGAGTCTCGTGCTGATAACGTGTTATGAACAATAAAAGAAGAAGAAGAATGTTGCAGAGAAAAGTAGAGAGAGAATTCTTATTGATTTTTGGGATGAATTACAATAGAATAGAACCCTCTATTTATAGGGAGATGGTGACTTAGCCACCAAGCAATGAACCCTAGAATCTCTCTAAATATAGACATTCACCATAAATACAATTCTATTTATAACAGTACTGTAATATTTCTGTTTATTTTTCCGAAAAGCTACTACGTAATGAAATATTATTCAATAACTTTTCTTACTAAATATAACTGATAAATATTCGATTAAGTGAAATGCGTGTCCAATCGGTGATTTTACGACGTTACGCATAATGGATTAGGTAAAAAAAAATTTAAAAAATTGCTTATTATGGTAATCTTGTAAATGACAAGTATTTACAAGCAGAAAGAAAAAACAAAAGAATGATAATCATGATGACATGATTTTCTGTCATATTTTGAAATTACACAATTACTTTTGTTACAATTGCCAAAGATGTGCTGAAACAATTCATGGTTATAACATTTTAATTAACTCCCGATTTATAAAAGTGCTTAAAATGGTTTAGTGCATGATAAGTCAATAATAATGATTATTTAAAAAATACTTAGTTCCAAAGTAATTGTTATTATCAAACTCCACCGAGAGCCTAACAAATTAGTTCAACTTTTCAATTTTCTTTGTGATTTATGATTACACAGAGAGAAATAAATGTCTATTTTCATACGTTACCAGCTTCCAAATTTATCCTGCAGAACTATCCCATATTATAATGGATCCATCAAATGTATGAGTACCAATTTGGCAATTTCCCTTACAATTGTTTAGTAATTCCTTATAAGAAAATGAACTGTATATAGATAGATATAGAGTTGTAGTAAAACATTTCACATTGTTTTATGAGGCATAAGAAAAAAAAAAAAAGGATGCAGAATCCACTAGCAGAAACTTTTAAGAAATACAAAAAAGTTCATATTATTTTATAATTTTCTTTTGTTCTTAACAAGAGGTCATTGTTCCTCAAGTTTATCAATGCATTTTATCCTCTGATCTCCCTCTACAAGATAATGCTATGGGTCTATATAACACTATATCTTGTACTGTAGGTAGACTTCAGACAACGTTGAGAACGTAAATACTTATGAGCAATTACCCTGATATTTACACAAAATTATAAATTTATCAGGGTTAAGTAATTTAGTAAAGTAAAATTAAATATTCATTTACCATGGACCATTGTTAAATGAGAAAAGTATATATGCAAATACCTGGCATGCATCATATAGTTTGGAGAAATCAGATGCGATTAAGTTTAATTTTATGCACATGGCTGAGTAAGAAATTAATATCTATACAACAATGTTACTTATGTAAGAAATTTCTAGGAAAATCTCTAATATAGTAGTAAGAAGGTAACCTAATAAATCTAATATGTTAAACTATATGGGGTAAGGTCTGATGGTAAGCACCCTCCACTTCCAACCAAGAGGTTGTGAGTTCGAGTCACCCCAAGATCAAGGTGGGAATTCTTGGAGAGAAGGATGCCGAGAGTCTATCGGAAACAGCCTCTCTACCCCAGAGTAGGGGTAAGGTCTACGTACACACAACCCTCCCCAGACCCCACTAATGGAATTATACTGGGTGGTTGTTGTTGTCGTCGTCGTAAAAATACATGGACTAGACTACATTTTTTTACATAATATAATTCGTGCATACCGGCCATTTAAAATTTTATAAATAAATGCTTATATAATTCTACTACATTAATTCTTGTAGCGTTTACCAGTTACCAGAAGAGAACTTTAAATCCCATGTTGGAGAAAGAAATAACACCAATATTCTTTTTGAAGCCCCACACGGTGTACGAATACATGCAATTGACCAAAATACACATCCATTAGAAGAAGAAGAAGAAGAAGTAGCAACAACAGAAGAAATTGGTCAAAACATCAAGAAGTTAAACGATTAAAAACGATAATGGAAAGGGGTGAAGGAAGGGAGCTAAACAACTACGACTTACAAGTATCTTTTTCAGCACCTCATGATTTGGGATTTGTACACTTTGCAGATCATAACCAGATGATGAGCTTCTTAGCTCCTCCTTCCTCACACTCACAGCTGTCTTCTCAAATACCTCAGCCTCTTCAAGCTGCCGCCGCCACCACCGTTACGCCTCCCACCACCACTACAAACGCCACCGCTGCCGCCGCCTCGAATAACATTAGCAGTGCCCTAGGGTTTAACCACAATGAATTTGTCAATAGACCTTCTTGGAATAATGACCAGGTAATTATTCGGTTGTTTTACAGACTTCTTCTCATCTCATCTGCTTAAGTTTTAATGAACAAGAGTTATACGAGATGTTTAATTTGTGTTGCTGGAAGATAGCAAGAATCTGGTGAAATAGTCAGATGCGCGCAAATTGATCCAGTCACTATTATCATACGAGAAAAAAGAATACAAGCTTCTTTTCGTCTTTGTGATATAGCACAATCAAATATTGTGATATCTCTTTTAGGGTTTCTCTATTTTATTCTTAATTTTTTTACTTTGTGTTAATTTGTTGACTAATTAATGGTGTGTATTCTATGGATCATCTTTCATAGGTGGAAATACTAGATCCCAAGGTTGTTAATGACGAAAATTGCACCGGTAATGCCAGCGAGGGTAACAATTCATGGTATCTCTCCCTCTATATCTCTCTGAGTTATTTTCAAAAAAATGTTCTATTAGTCTTTTACCATTGGGCATAGATACAAATTTCATTAGCAAAAAGAGCTATTTTATGCTTATAAATTCATTCCATCTGAATCTAAAAGAAGGGAGCCTTGAGCGGTAGATTTCTCTTAATTAAGAACTGTTGAAGGTTGTTGTAGAATGGTAAAAGTTTCTTCACCCTTAATCTTATGTCATGAGTTTGAGTCCTCATAATGAAGTTCTTTTTCGGTGGTGAACACTAAAACCCCTCAACTCATACTGGGGTTTTTAGTGTGCGAGGCGTATTCAAATTAGTCGGACCAGTAGGTTACGGATCGGACGACCAGATGTTTGAAGAGAAAAAAAAAGCAGTCTTTGCTCCTCTATTTTCAACTCCACTATTTATTACCCTAGAGAAGTTTCTTCATGCTTTAGATTAGAATCTGCGAAGATCTAGGAATTCAGGCAGACATATAATTTCATGTAATGTCTCTAGGCTCTTTAATTATATTCAACATGTGTATAAATACTGTGGTTTTGTAGTACTATGTGGTGGACGGTGTAGTGCAGTTTGAGAAGGACAAAGTGCTACATCCACTTATATTATAATGCTCAACTATTTTTACCACATGTGTATCATCAGATTCAACACATATGATTAGACTTCATTTTTTGCTACCACAAGTATCTATATATTTTTGTATATATTATTGTGAACTCAAGTGATTACTAACATTGAGGTCTCTAAAACGTGTAGGTGGAAGAGTTCATCTTCAGACAAAGGAAAGGTGAAGATAAGGAGAAAGCTAAGAGAACCAAGGTTTTGTTTCCAAACAAGGAGTGACATTGATGTTCTTGATGATGGATATAAATGGAGAAAATATGGTCAAAAAGTTGTCAAGAATAGCCTTCATCCCAGGTACCTAATGATCTTTGCCCTAATAATTACCAGTTTCTTCTGTTTTCCTTTTTCTCCCAAATAGAACAACAACAACAACAACAACAACCAAGTAAAATCTTACAAGTGGGGTCAGGATAGAATGTACGCACACCTTACCTTTACCCCAAAGGAGTAGAAATATTGTTTCCGAGAGACCCTTGGCTCAAAAGACGAACAGAGACAATAGATCCTTTTTCCCCAAAAAAGACTTAAATTTATCGTACAAAGTATAGGAAATTTGTTTGGCTTTAATTCCTTCTCCTACACTTAATTTTTTGTGAAAATAGCAACCACATCTAATTTTTCCCAACTTCGCATTAGTAGTCATTTCTCGAACGATGATACAATTTGGACACTGAACCTAATATTTCATACTACCAAATTTCTTTCAAGTTTAAATTAAAATAGAAAATGGAAAATGATCGTGTGCCTACATATAGTTTTGGGAAGTAGAAGAAATAATGTTTAAATTGGTATTATTACTTCTACTCTATATGGAGAAGTGGGAGGGAGTGTTGACAGTAGGGGTGGTCCATCTACATCTGTTGCATTCTCCTCTAACCATTATTTTCTCTGCTTCCTTTTTATTGCTTTGTATTTTTGTACTTTGGCTTTATTTGTTTCAAGTATTTTTCTCCTTTTTCCAGTTACTTTATGTTTAAAATTTCCTATGTATTATACCCTAAACGAGGTGAGAGATATTTCGTTATATATAGTTTGGCTAAATAAATCTACCTATTAATAACTATAGAATTAAGTCTTTCAAAATGCACTTGTTCATACCGTTAAATTCAAACTTTGTGAATGCAACAAAGGGAGTAACTTTTAAAATGCCGATATTCATGGTTTTTGGGAGAACATTCGAATTATAACAGAAAGACCTATCTAGATTTGAACTGTGTTGATTGATTTGTCATTTGTGCCAAAATATATGGCTAAATAGAATTGAAAATACATAGCCACTGCATGTTATAACATTCAATGCAACTTAATTAAGCATTTCTAAAGAAATTAAAAAATTTACTATAAACTCTCGTTCTATATATACTTTTTATTAATGTTAATAATATAAAGCAATTCCCAAATCGAATTATAGGGAGTACTTAATCTATATCGTGCTCCAAAATGGAAAGTAGCCTTTGAATGTTTAATAATTAGCCCAAAAGTTTAAATTATCGGTTATATATAGCTCCTTTTATCCACCATTTACTATATATTGATCTTCTGCTTTTACAAAACTTAACTGTACATACTTATGTAACAACTGTTCCTCAAATTGATTTGGTTCTACTAATTTCTGATTCGTTGCTTAGCAAACCTGTAATACTTTTCTAATCAGATATTCTTGTTGTTGCAGGAGTTATTATAGATGTACACATAGTAATTGTCGAGTAAAGAAGAGAGTTGAAAGACTTTCAGAAGATTGCCGTATGGTAATAACAACCTATGAAGGTAGACATAACCATTCTCCTTCTGATGATTCAAACTCTTCAGAACATGATTGTTTCACCTCTTTCTAGAAATATGAGAGATTAATTCTGTATATACCATATTAATTAGTACGTACCTCTTTCAAACCATATATATATTGCCACAAATCATATACATTGTGCCTATCTTCATGTTACTATGGTGGACTTATTATGTATGGCTTAACATTATGTCAAAGCTCATAATTTATATTCTATAGCGGACGAATCTTGTCCATTCATTTGGTTGCATGGATGAATGTATCATATTAAAGTTAAAACCCTATAATTGAATTGGTCCTCTCAATATTTATGATTACTGCCTCCATACACATTTGCATCACTAAAATCGTAGTAATATAATGTGCGATAGCTAGGGCAAGGGGGAGAAATCAAATTTCTATAGGGTTGCTTGTTCTCCCATACCAAAATAACGTTCCCACATCAGGTACATATTTTATGATGCTTTTATTAGAGATTATTATCTACAAGATCCTAATATTAGTGTTGGATTCATTATTAGCATGTACATCTATGGTTGAACAAATTTTACAAGTACACCTTTAATAGCAGCTTGTTTTGCTTAATTAAGTCATCATTCATATTCAGTTTTTTGGTGGCGACAGTTCCACAGGAAAAGCTGCATTTTAAAGTATCTGATGTTTAACAGTATTATCTGCAACTTAAATACTTAAAGAGTACCTTTATACTACAGAAGAAATACGTTGCTTGATGTTAGAGTTGAAGTAAACGTCTAAAATTAAACCTTTTCCCTCAGTTTTTCCTTTTCTTTCTAATTAGGGCAACCAAATTAACATTTGTTCTCCTAATGGTTTATTTTGTGATTCTTTTGGTCAGTTGAAGTTGAGCCTACTACATCTAATGGAATGAGCTATCATACATATGGTCATTGTCTTTTAATTTGGGTTAAATATCTTGCTGGTAAGTTAGGAAAAAAAAAGGGAAAACAAAAACATAACCAGTACCAAGAATATGAGCTCCTCTTAAGAAAAACAAAGGGCGAAGTGCACAACCAGCCTTTCTTGCGGCTTCTATTAGTCCGTACTTATTTTATCATGAAATTTTGAACTAAAAATTTTAATTTCAGAACTATTCAGAACGTTTGTGTCCCAAAAAATTGAACTGGAAAATCAAAATTCAGGACGTATTGGCTAAATCTTAAATAGCAGCCATTTAGAGCAGCTAGCTACATGGTGTTATTTCTACCAAAAAATAATAATATTAGGATAGATTCCTTAGACATCACGAAACATAGAAGTGATAGTCTAAAGTCAAAGTTCAAAAATGATTATGCAAATCTTAAGTAGTAAACTTCTTTGAATAAGAGAGAAAGTTTAGTTTCAAAGTAACTATACGGAAAAATAAGGATAAGTTGGGATGTCACAAATTGAGTGATTCTTGTATTGACCAGTAGAGGGAAAAATTATCCAGGCGCTGATTATTACTTGTAAAAACATTATCTCAAACCCTCAATTAGATAAGAACTTGGTTTAGGAATTGGGAGTGTCACCAATTCTAAACCACGCCATTAATCTAAAAGAAGCACTTGAAAACTTGACCAAGATGATGCTGGTGTGGTAATTGCTTCTAAGTAGTTGAAGTGAACTGTTGAACTTTGTAAACCACTAATAGATATGTGAGATTGGAATCTCTTCTTCTTAATCAAATGTTTCGGGTTCAATCCTTTAGAATGAACAACTTTTTTCAATATGGAGCAGATCAACGAGTCCGAATTATTCGAGCTGGTGAGATTTGGATAATAAACTTAAAAATTAAGAAAATAAAAAATAAAAAAGGCAGACTGGTGCACGAAGTATCCCCATGGTCCGAAAAAGGGCCGCACCCCAAGGGGTGTGATGTACAGGGGCAGATGCAGTGTGATAGTTACGGGTTCAATTGAACTCATAACTTTCGACGCGGGGTAAAAATTTATGTGTAAACATTCATTAAAATTGCAAAAATAATAGATATGGACCCATAACTTTAAAAATATAAGGGGTTCGATGTTAATTTTTTTTAAAGTTGAACCCATAAAATTTAAATCCTGGATCCACCTCTGGTGATGTAGGTAGGGGTGGGCATTCGGTACTTCGGTTCGGTATTTAATAATTTCGGTTCGGTATTTCGGTATTCGGTTTATCAATTGTGTATACCAAATACCATACCAAAATATTTCGGTACGGTTCGGTTTTTCTTATTTTGGTTCGGTACGGTTTCGGTTTAATAATCGCTAAATAATCAATGCTAACGCCTAACAGTGCAGTGCTAACGCCTAACAGTGCATTGCACATTCACAAAGTTTCACTTGTAAAGTAATAAACGTTGAACAGTGGGGCAGTGCACATTCACAAATTAACAATTACAAAGTACATTCACTGTTAAAGTAATAAACTAATAACAGTGGGGCAGTGCACATTCAGTCTTTCAAGCTCTAATAACGCCTAACAAATTAACAATTTCAAACAGTCTTTCAAGCTCTAATAACGCCTAACAAATTAACAATTACAAAGTACAAACACTGTTCAACGTTTGAAATTGAAACAATACATATTTCTAATTGAAACAACGTTTGGTAAAGAACTTAACAGATGCAACAGCAACACTGTTGCAGCAACAGTCAACAGTCAGCAAAAACACCAGTGCACTGTACAGTGAACAAAAACGCCAGTGCACTGTACACAACTCCAAAGTTTGCCAAATTCTGCCCAACTCCAAATTGCATCTGTACACAACTACACATTATAGACTTGACCACAATGCTTGAACCTAAAAAAAATATAAATCATAAGTTAGAATATAATATTTTGATGATAACAAAACAAAACTACAAAAGTATTAAGTATATCACCAAACAAATAGAGTATTAAACTTACCACTCAAGATGCAAGTTGCAACTATACATCAAACAATGCTAGTAGTGCTTCCATTATTTTCCATATCTATCGATAATTCGACCAAATATGTCATACAAATGAAAAAGCATGATATATTATTTTGAACTAAAATACACGCAAAATATTAAAGCTTACCAAGCTCGAGTTCCTCAAGATACTTCAAGTCTTCTTCAACACTAATAGGATTGTTCTCTTCTCTAAGCCAATCTTGAACACAAATAAGAGCTTGCACACATTTAGGAGTCAATGAACTCCTAAATGAATCAAGAATACGGCCACCGGTGCTAAATGCGCATTCCGACGCCACACTAGAAATTGGAATGGCCAACACATCACTAGCCAACTCCGAAAGAATAGGAAATCTAGGAGCATGTGTTTTCCACCAACTCAAGATATCAAAGTCTTCACTAAAAGGTTCTTGTTCTTCACTAATGTATTTATCCAACTCCGATTTAGCACCCCCACCCCCATGTCTCCTTTTGTTTCTTCAAGCTAAGCTTAGTCCTTATTTTTGATGCACTTATAACACTCCCACTAGATGTATTAGATGTGTTGCTAGATGAAGTAGATCTAGATGGAGAGAGGACAAGATCCAGTTGAATACTTTTTTAGATACTCTCCAAACAAAGAATTCATATAAGCATACACCTCAGCATTTTATTTTCTTTCCTTTTTCCTCCCCAAAAGTTCTTCAAGTGCTCCCTCAACATATTCAAAAATTTGTTACGTGGATCCAACACAGAAGCAATTAAAAATCATTTTATTCATCTTTTCAGGCTCACCCCAATACTTCTTGAACTTTTCTTGCATTCGCTCAGCCATTTTTCTCAAATGCTCATCCTCACTAGCTAAACACATTTTCAAATGACAATAAAGTTCAGATACATCCTCAAAATGAGAATTACAAGTGACATAACGTGAACCTGAAACTTTTTTAGTTAGCTCGTGAAATCTTGCAAGAAACTCTATCACATTCCTCACATTCACCCAATCATCAGAATCAAGAGGACCTGCACTACTACCATCTTCACAAACATGAGAACATTGATAAGCAGAAAATCCATCATCAAAAAGATGAAACTTGTCAAAGGCCATTTCAAAGTTTTGTGCCGTGTCCAACATCAAATAGGTGGAATTCCACCTAGTAGGAACATCCAAACACAATGTTTTAGTACATTCTACCTTTACATGTGCACAACACTGTTTAAACTTTAAGGTCCTTGCAGGCGAAGATCTCACATACCTCACAACATTTCTAACACGTGTCACAGAAGCATCAAGTTCTTTCAAACCATCTTGCACAATTAGATTTAGTATATGAGCCATGCATCTCACATGAAGATGCTTACCACTCATCATATTAGTTTTCCACATATCTAACTGTTTAGACAATTCTTTAACTGTGACGTCATTTGAAGAAGCATTGTCCACGGTAATAGTGAAAACCTTGTCTAATTTCCATTCAAGCAAACAATCCCTAATAACTTTAGCCATCTCTTCACCCTTATGACTAGTAATAGGGCAAAAATCTAGTATTCTTTTATGCAACTTCCAATCCTTATCAATGAAGTGGGCTGTCAAACACATATAATTTATTCTTTGTAGTGAAGTCCATGTGTCTGTTGTGAGGCAAATTTTTGGTTGTGCTTCTCTAAAAGACTTTCTTAGATTTTGCTTCATTTCACTGTAAACTTCATAACAATCCCTTGTTATTGTTCTACGAGAAGGAAGACAAAATAATGGTTGAGTTTTTCTCATAAACTTCATAAAGCCTTCATTTTCTACAAAGCTAAATGGTAGTTCATCAATAACTATCATCTCAATTAAGGCCCTCCTAACAACTTCTTGTTCAAATTTCCAAATTGATCCTTCGTCATTTTGGCAAGATTGAAAATTTATCTTTGTTTGACTATTATCTTTATCAATGTTAAGTGGGTATTCTTTGCATCTAAGCAAATGATTCTTCAATCCTGTTGTTCCATTCCTAGATGAATTAGCCGCATAGGCTTGTTTACAATATCGACATCGTGCTTTCCCAACCCCATTAACCTCAAATTTATCAAAATGGTTCCAAACGTCAGACCTAGGTTGCATGGTTTTCCTTTTTTTGGAATCTTGGGTATCAATGGTGTTGGTGTTACTATCTACCGTAATAGGTAAACTTTCACTTGAACCAGCATCACTTACTCTACTTGTATCTGCCATCTATACAAAATTAAACAAATATAAACACAAATTAACAATCATGGGGTACAATCATAGGCATTTAGCTATTTACAAAGTTGATCAAGGTTACAAATATAATCAAAGGGAGCAGAAAAGTGGGAGCAGAAACACCTTAATTGAATATCGTGTTTAAATACTGATTTTTAGTTCAAATACTATCTCATAATCCTAATTTGGTATCATGCCCCATTCACAGTGTTTCATATGCCAACTTAACAAGAAAGCCAAACAGATTTTAGCATGCTAGTTACCTAAGCAGACATAAGGATGAATGAAAAGAAACTGTTATAAAGTAATTTGTAAACACCTAACATAACTTATGTTTCTAGATCTAATAACCTGACAAGGAAATAATGAAGCTAGAACTAATACATTTCACAGTTTCAATACATAAACCAATCGTGGAGAAGAACATATTCATGACATGAAATAGCTCAAATCATCTCATCCTCATTCGTTATCGTGTCAAGAATTACTGTATTGAACTATTGATTGAGGGAGTTATCTGGATAGCAGAAAAATGAACAAATACAGATTACAGAACAGCACATCGCAAATTAGAACAGAACAGATACAGAACAGAACAAATCCAAAAATGGATTTTGGGGCGATTTCCGACTTCGCACTTCGCAAAGTCGAGAAGTGGACAGCAGAACAGCACAGGCAGCAAAACAGCAAAAACAACAACTATAGTAGATTTCGAACCCAAGAAAATGACCAGAAACACCCAATAGTACAACACTTCAAACTAGAAATCTTCATCAAATTCATTTCCATCGCTAGAAAATAGAAATCGCTAGAAAGTAGAAACATACCTTTGAAAATTGAAGACTGGGGAGTGAGGAGTCGGAGCTGCGAAGTGCGAAGTCGGAAATCCCCCCAAAAATCCAAATCGCCGACGCCAAATCGTAGCAGGGCTGCAGCAGTCTGCTGAGCTTGAGCAGATGAAACTTGTCAATTGAAATTATCGTCTTTACTCATGCCCTAACTCTAACTATTAACCAGCTAACAAAAGATGGGTGGGCTTGGGCAGTTGGGCTGGGCTGGAAATAAAATAAAGAAGGGTGGGTGGGCTTGGGCGTTGGGCTGGGGATGGGCAGTGGCCTTTTAAAAATCGATATTTCGGTTATACCGAAATACCGAAATTTCAGATTTCTAAAACCGAGTCCCGAACCGAAATACCGAAATACCAAAAATTTAGTACCGAATTAGACCGAAATACCGAAAAAAACCGAAACCAAAATACCGAAATAATTCGGTCCGGTTCGGAATTCGATTTTTCGGATTTTATGCCCACCCCTAGATGTAGGCAACCTACGCTGATACAAGCATCACTGACTGATTCCACACCGGGTTTCATTTCCTCTCCAAGCCAATCGATCGCCTTTTCACAAAGTTTATAATAAAATAGTACGAGTTGTAAAAGCGTAAGAGCTATATAGAACCACCTTTGGCGCCTTCCCGCCCCTTTCTGCACAAGCATCTGTTCTTCTCCTGAGATCCAGGTTTCTACACGATGATTTGTTCTGTCCTCACTTCCTTATTCTGGGAATTGGCAACATTGAAAGAAAGGGTAAGGGGTAGGAATTAACTTTTTTAGGTGTTGCTCTACTAAAGTGGTCGGCCTAACCTGAGCATCATACGTTCACTTCGTTTTTTGAAATCTTTGACCTATAGCATTACTCCAAGGCTCCCCTTTAAGTTAACAAATGGTTAAACTAGAAAGAAAAAGAAAAGAATGGTTAGTTGAAGTAATCCATAGAATTACCTACATCTCATGTATACTATACAGTATAATTCTACGAAAAAATAACCTTACCTTGCGCTGCCAAGCAACTCGAAGAACCAATCAGTTGGTTAATATGAAATTGACAATTAGTAGTATAATGATATTTGACATGGCTTACATCTTCGGGAAATTTTTCTTTTCTTCTATAATTCCTCTTTTTCAAAAATGGTTCAAGCTGACTGAACGAGGAATTAGAGCTATTAAATCATTTTAGATCGTTTCAAATGGAACGATGAAAAACCAGTTACATTGGATGTTTTGCTCCTTATTCCAAACTGAGTAACGTGGTTCTTTGTTCTGGAAAACCAGTTAATAATTACAAGTTCACATATTTTAGTATTCGGAGGTAATAAATCTCAACAAATACGTGGGAATGATTTTCATTTAAGATCCTAAGAAAACCGGATCTCAAGGGAGGTACAAAGTCCAAACTATCATTATTATGAGTATTATGTAAAAATTGCCCCTCTTTAACCTGTAGCCGCTTTGTCTTTTTGTTTGCATCCATACCCACTTTTTAAAAAACTTCAGCTTCCCTTTATAACTGAGAAACTTCAGCTCTAGAGCTGAAGTTTCCGGGTTACTAAACAAAAACTTCAGCTCTAGAGCTGAAGTTTTTATTTTATAACTAGAGCTGAAGTTTCCGGGTTACTAGACAAAAACTTCAGCTCTAGAGCTGAAGTTTTTATTTTATAACTAGGAAACTTCAGCTCTAGCTGAAGTTTTTATTTTATAACTGGCAAACTTCAGCTCTAGAGCTGAAGTTTTTATTTTATAACATAGAAACTTCAGCTCTAGAGCTGAAGTTTTCCAGTTACAACACAAAAACTTCAGCTCTAGAGCTGAAGTTTTTCAGTTACAACACAAAAACTTAAAATTTTTATTTTATAACTGGAAAACTAGAGCTGAAGTTTTTATTTTATAACTGGAAAGAGCTGAAGTTTTTGTTTTATAACTGGAAAACTTCAGCTCTAGAGCTTAAGTTTTCCAGTTATAAAATAAGAACTTCAGCTGGAAACTGCTTAAGTTTTCATTTTATAACTGGAAAACTTAAGTTGGAAACTGCTTAAGTTTTTATTTATAACTGGAAAACTTAAGCTGGAAACTGCTTAAGTTTTTATTTCTATAACTTGGAAAACTTAAGTGGAAACTGCTTAAGTTTCTATTTTATAACTAGAAAACTTAAGCTCTAGAGCTTAAGTTTTTATTGTATAACTAGAAAACTTAAGCTGGAAACTGCTTAAGTTTTTATTTTATAACTGGAAAACTTAAGCTGGAAAACTGCTTAAGTTTTTCGGTTACAAAGACAAAAACTTCAGCTGAAGTTTTCCCGTACAAAAGAAAAACTTCAGCCCCGTGGGCTGAAGTTATGTGAAAAAGCGGGTACGCTTGCAATTTGTTTTGCAAAACGGGCACAAGTTAAAATGTGGCACAAAAAACGGGTATAGATGCAAATGCTCCGAGTATTATGGTAAAATATGTACTTAATTTATTAATTTTTAAGAGAAGTGCAAAGTCTATTTATTACAAGTAAAAGTTAGATTATGGAGGGAATATTTATGAGATTATGGGTATGTTTGGTATGAAGGAAAACATTTTCCCAATTTTCCCATGTTTGGTTGGCTTAAATGTTTTGGAAAATATTTTCTTTATGAACTCATTTTCCTCCAATTGGAGGAAAATCAAGAGAAGGGAAAACATTTTCCAAAACTTCTTCTCAACCTTCCCTACCCTCACCACCCCCCCACCCCACCCCTCTCTCCAAAAAGGTTTTTTTTCAACTTCTCGTTACCACCCACCCCTAGTACCCCTCCCCCACCCTAACCCCCCCCCCCCCGAAAAAATATACTTACTCTGTTCCAATTTATGTGAACCTATTTCCTTTTTGGTCCGTTCCAAAAAGAATGAACCCTTTCTAAATTTGATAACAATTTAGCTTAAACTTACAATTTTACCCTTAATGAGAAGCTTTTATAACCTCAAAAATACTCTGTGCCCCTTTTTGACTTGTTTAGGACCACAAATTCCAAAAGTCTTCATTTTTTCTTAAACTCCGTGCACAGTCAAACAGGTTCACATAAATTGGAACGGGGGGAGTATTTTTTAATATATTTTTCAGTTTTAGTTTTTTTATTTATCGATTTAAAGGTTCAAAATTTTACAAGTTCCAAAGTTAGTTTGGAGGTTTATGTGTTTGTAAGTTTACGGCTTTAGAAATTATAAAGTTCACGGATTAGAAATTCCACGGTTTCGAAAGCTTAGCGGTTCGAAAGTTTATGAAAAATGTGGGTTCGGAAGGTTGTAGGTTTGAAAGTTTATGGCTTCATGTTTATTATATCTAAATTGTTTATTAATGCTCTTGAGAAGTCATTTTCCTTAATTTGCGTACCAAACCCCGGAAAATGAATAAGATTACTACTTGTTTTCCAAGAAAATATTTTCTTGGAAAACATTTTCCGTTATACCAAACACACCCTATGTACTCAAGATTTTGAACAAGAATTACCATCCAATTTTCACAATTCGTCTTGTAAACGAATTTTAGCATAGTACTGTACCTTGTAGTGGTTTTTTGGTTTTTGTGTAATTTCCTTGAATTAGCTGTTCACCCCTGCATCCGCACCTAGTCCCAGTCATGTATATGACTCTCCTTCCTCATTCCTGTAGAATATGCCCCTAACATGTCTAAACTTATTCCCGGATGTGTCTATATTTCTGTGCGCATAATTATAAACTAAACTCATGAATATTGGAAAATAGGGAGACCCTGATTCATACAAAGGGGAAATCTTCATGTTATGGGGTGGAGGGGCACGTCATAGCCTAAATTAGAACATTTTAGGCCCAAGCATAGCTAAAACTTAGACTCGAAATATAGTGTGCCAACTCATGGAGTTCGACAGGATAGACAAATTCTTAAGCTGAACCACTTACTAAACTATAGAGAAAAATTTATAAAAAGAGTGGTAATTTGTCCAACTAGTAATTAGAATTGGTGAGCTCAATCATCCGGGGGGTAACCGGCTAGGCAAAAAGTTGGTCAAGATAGTCCAATAAAGGCATAGAGCCTCAGGTCCAGACTGTGTTCTGTGATATTAGTGGATGAAATACATACAGTAAGTGCATCTTGGGTAGAGAACCTGAAAGTGATGAAGATGAATCAAAACACTACGGCTTAAAAATACACTTGACTAGAACCAGCTCGGCTAAGCAGTTTTGGCCTTCAATTCAGGTCGAAATTCAAGACTGCATTGGACTTTGAAGTTAGATACCACATCTCATAAAGATAATCGAGTATTGAGTTCTGACTCAGTAGTTACTACTCCTGCATAGCAGTTCAAACATGAAAAGCAAAACACCCCTTGAAGTTTCTGTATACAGTCTGGTTCTGACTTGGATTAAAATCTCAACAAGAGTACATCCAACAATGAATCCTCTTCCAAGTCCTGTCATTTGTAATACCTGTTGTACCAGTGCCGAGTTCTTGGCTTGGGCCAGGGCTTGGCATCGACAAATTTCACAACGACGTGTGAAGAAGTTCTAGGAAACTTCAAGACCTCCGTAGATGTCTCTTCTGATCTATCAGCATAGCTGGCCCAAACAATCGTCAGTTTTTCCAATACCCGCGCATTCTTCAGAAAAAACCTTAGTAGTTCTATCTCGTTTTTGTCATCTTTGAAACCAATCAACTCAATTGACTTTAGATGAGATTCCAAGCACACAATGATTTCATCAGGATCATGCATCTGCAAATTCTCAATCCAGTCTCCATTCTAGCAGACAGTTCAGAGTCAGAAGAGAAACCACTTCATCGAGCACAGTAAACACTTAAATTGAAATAGCAATAAATAAAAATAAGCAATCATTCAGCAGCATATGCAACCATTTCCACCATTACAAGTAAAAATCCCAAAAAACACACTTTTAAAATGATTTGCACTATTTCCTTCTCTTTGTTCTATTTTCCACTTGGCGTCACTGATGCGTTAGAAGTTCTAGTAAACAGTTGATATTTCAGAGCGTAGTACCTACTATACAAACCATGTCACTCCATCCAATCAACATCTTCGCCATTTCAGGTAATCTAAAACAGCAATCCCCTCATTAAGCCAAGTGATACTTATGCTCGCATGAAAACATTTGAAACACACATCGCCGAAGTTCAAGCGTTGATCTAATTTTAGAATCTATCAGAGTCAATCATGAATCTATTTTCTGTACAAGGGAAATGAATTCATTTGGGTAAACTCTCGTTGCAATAAAGCTCAGCTTAGGACTAAATTTAGATTAATATGCTGGCAGTTTCCAGGGCCAAGCTACTGTTCAGGACCAGATTTGCAAATTTCTCCTTCATTTATCAACTCAATGCTCCCTAAAGCTGTATCATCATCTCAGTTCTCAGAGTTTCCCCGCATCAATTCACAGCTCAAATCTATTTCCACCATTAAGTTCCATGCAGCAGATATGAATAAGATCAATGGCATTAGCAATAGGTGATACTTGCCAACTCCCAGAGTGAATGTTAAAAGTTAAAATTGATCATTAGCCAAATCTTATCCCTTTCATTATGGCATGTTTATCATTTTGTTGAGTGGAATTTTGCTTGTACAGTTCTTTTTACTTGAATATAGGTTTATAGTTTAGCATTATTGTAATGAAATTGAAGGGGAGCTTTGGAGCAATAGTAAAGTTGTCTCGGTGTGACCGGGTCACACTTTCGAGCAATGGAATCAGCCACTGACCCTTGCATCAGGCAAGGCTGTCTACATCACACCCCTTTGGAGTCCGGCCCTTTCACGGGCCTTGTGTGATTAATGTTGGCTGCCCCCCTTATAATTGCAATGATGTCAAATTGTCCTTGTAAAGTATAGTTACAAAACTTAAGAAAATAGTTTTCATTTCCCATCTCATGGAAAACCCTTTTCGCTCCGCTTAGCCTTATCCCCCTCTAGGGGTATTTTAGTGATAGGTTCTATAGGAACTGGACGATCCTATTTGGTCAAATACCTAGCGACAAACTCCTATGTTCCTTTCATTACGGTATTTCTGAACAAGTTCTTGGATAACAAGCCTAAAGGTTTTCTTCTTGATGAGATCGATATTGATGATAGTGACGATATTGATGATAGTGACAATCTTGATGCTAGTGACGATATCGATCGTGACCTTGATACGGAGCTGGAACTGCTAACTAGGATGAATGGGCTAACTATGGATATGATGCCGGAAATAGACCGATTTTATATCACCCTTCAATACGGTGTTCCTCTTCTCGTACATTTGAATCCAGAAGTACCGGCGGAGGACCAAGAAACTACTCGACCCCGTACATCTGTAACAGTGACAATGGTATTATTGAAACTTGCTTGAACATGAATAACTCCCTTTGGTATTCTACGTGCACCCTTACGTGAACCAATACGTCCATTCCTACGCGAACTAATTTTCGGTATAGCTTTTGCCATATTTTATCATCTCGTAAATATGAGTCAGAGATATATGGATATATCCATTTCATGTCAAAACAGATTAAGTACTTCCAACCAACTAGCATATACAGAAACGGAATTTGTACAGGAGTCGAGCATTACCTCATCAGACCACAATTTAAGAACCTCCAGATTAGGAGAATACTTGAGTAATACTATCATAACTTGCATGAAATCTTCATCAACAACCACATCCAGCTTTAAGGTCTTCAGCTTATAAAAGAGATTGGATCGAGTCTTACTTTGCGAACCGCTTCATAAAGACCCTACAGCAGCCAAAAAAGAAGAAGAAATGAGAGTGTTTTTCGATAACCACTTGTGAAATTCTTTAGTAAAGATATCAATTGGAAAACTACAAACAAGATCTCACAATGACTTCGAGTTATTTAGACTGTATATTTTTCTAGATAAGTACTTAGAGTGCATATACAATCTAAGCAATCAAACAATGTACTTACACTTTATATATTCTTAATACTTCTATTTCCCTTTTATGCTTAACCTAAAGAGAGAACTTTACCCAAATAGTCGGCTTGCATAGCTTCAAAACTGATGTAGAAGGAACCTCCTTGATCAGCTTATGCACAAATATGGCATTTTCTTCACGTGAACCGTCCATATCAATAAAGAAGATGCGAACGTCTTCTATTGAAAAGAGATTCTCGAAGATTATATCCTTTGGCATTGGAGCTTTATACTTTAAGAACTTGAGATTGGGGCAACAAATTCTGACTTCACAATTGCAGTAACTCTCCACATAATTATTGCCATCTACTAAAGTAAAATAAATAAGAGATGTTGAAGCAATATCAAGTAGAGTCATAGCTCCTAAACTACATTCCTCTAAGATCAACCTTTCAAGGAGATGACATTTTGAGAACAAGCAACTTGTCAAATGCTCGTCTGACAACTCGACCTCCTCAAGATGAAGCAATTTCAGCTGATGAAATCCCAAATGATTAGGCAGTTTAAGTATGTTCCCGGACAAGTGTAGTTTTAAGATTTGCAAAGATTCACAAGTTGCAAGACAATGGTAACTCAAATGGCTCACCAAGATTAAAACTTAATACAAGCTCTTGAACCTTTCGCCTTGTTGTCACATGAATCCACCGCAAAATAGCAAACTTACCAAAGATATTGTTACAACAGAGAAGAAACCGGACAAGTTTAGTGGCGCTTTGGGAAATTAAGACCCAATTGATAAAGTCCTTGAATTTCTCAACCATTGCCGAGTCACAAGGCCGATTGATCCGTTGTGGATAAAATCGATCAAGATCAAAGTGCAAGTAAGGCATAGTAGTCCACATATATTTCCATCTTTTAGACAATAAACTCAACTGAACCACATCAAAAATAAAGAGAGATGAAAGAATTTTGTGCAGGATATCATCTGGCAATGAGCTAATTCTATCAATCCCTTTACTAAGTGGGTGGAAGCCACAAATCTTAGGTTTTCTGGTTGACGTTTCCATATATCTTTCGATTAAAACGCAAAAAAATACCAAGAAATTACCCAAATAGCAAAACTCAAGGAATGGAGTTCTTCACAGTCATCTCGGGAACTTATTGTAGAGAGGACGAGAACGACGGAGACGCGTCTGTGCCGCTGTGAAAAGGATTTCCCGCCTTTGGGGAAAAACATGAAGAAATAAATGACACTTTATTAACCTATTACTAGAAAACCCTCTATTTATATTTATATTTTGGTTTAACCATTAACCCTACTAGTGCGACTAATCGGGCTTCGTGTCGAGTAGGCCCATTGAGAGGTAAAAGGCTTGGGAAAATAACAAGGGGGATTTGGGCGCATTTGCATCTATACCCGCTTTTTGTGTTACGTTTTAACTTGTGTCTACTTTGCAAAAAAAATTGCAAACGTACCCGCTTTTTCGCACAACTTCAGCATACGGGGCTGAAGTAGCAAAGGCAATCACGCAAAACTTCAGCATTCTAGTAGTCGGGCCTGAAGTTCAGCTCTAGAGCTGAAGTTTTTGTTTTGTAACTGGCGAACTTCAGCTCTAGAGCAGAAGAGCTGAAGTTTTTGTCTTTGTAACTGGCTGAAGTTTTTGTCTTTGTAACCGGAAACTTCAGCTCTAGAGCTGAAGTTTTTGTTCTATATTTGATTAACTTCAGCATGTTTATGCTATCTGATCCAATCGTACTAAATAGTAAAAAGAGTTGAATCTAAGAGTAAGCAGACCTGCAGGCAAACCGAATACAACAGCTTGCCCGACGCAATCTTTGCTGCTAAAGCACTAAATGTGCTGCGTTTGGATGGATTTAATATTGAATTGCCTTCTGATAGGTATAAAGTTTTCATCTTTGCGATACGAGTCCAAGTTAATATGACACCTGTGTGTGTCAATTTTGTATGAACTTCATATATTACTTAATTCTGGTTAGTTGATCTGAAATGGTTATACTATGCTAAATTGCTAGTAACAAAAATTGAAACCACCGTAGTAGCGTAAACGTTTTGGTCCCAAACAAATCACCTTGTAATTATTTTCACGGAATTTACTGCGTGTAATGAAATAAATACAGAAATAGAAATTTGTAATCATCCCATGATCTGAAGTTCCATAGCAGCACCAACAGCAGCAGAAGAAAGAAAAAGAAGAAGAAAACGAAGGAGGAGGAGGAGGAGGAGGAGAAAGGGGGCTGAAGTTATTTAAAAAGTGGGTACAAGTTAAAAGTTTTAAAAAAATGGGTATAGGTTAAATGGGGGTGACCAAATAGGGCGCCCCGTGCAATTTTTAAAAATAACAACCATTAACCCTACTAGTGCAACTAATTGGGATTCGTGTCGAGTAGGCCCATTGGGGGTAAAGGCTTGGGAAAATAACACTATATAGCCGCTCTCAAAATNGGAAAATGACATTGCATAGGCGCTCTCAAAATAATATATATATATATATATATATATATATATATATATATATATATATATATATATATATATATATATATATATATATGCACACACACACCACATTTTGTATGTTATACATAAAATTATGCAATTTTATACACTTTTTTGGCTACCAAATACAAATACTTTCTGGTGCGGGCTAAAAGTAAAAAATACCCTAAAGGCTTCCTGCCAAGAAATTCTCCATTTTCAAGATTCAAATTGAAGACTTCCGATATCCTGACCGTATTACCACATGATGGTATACGTATATCAAATTCTTATTACTCATCCCACTTACTAGGTGAATTTTCTATTTGCGACATTATAATATTTCATCAAAGTTCTAATTGATTAGGTATTAATATTTCATGAATCTTCTTTAAACAGGTAATAAGTTATTAAAAATCTACAACCTTCTCTCCTCTATTACTTGATGTTTTGATCATTTCTTTTTTACTATCCCTTTTACACTTTTTAATGCCTTTGAAAGACTAGTCCTTAGTGGGCGTGTATGAACTTCAATACTTTGACAATATTTTTCTCAATTCAAAACTTCTAATACTAATTTTTTCAACTTCCAACATATATATATTGTTCAAATGCCAACTTAATTTTTGGGGGAAACCTAATATTGTTCAGATTTTTTTTTTCCAGCCTAATATTGTTCAGATGCCTACTTAATTTTGGGGAAAACCTTTACATTTTTTCCTTTAAATAAAAAATGTTGATATCTTATAGTAACATTCAAAGAAGGGTTTCAAGTAATGTTTCTTATTTTCTTCTTCTCTATGATGCAAAATTCAACTAACGAATAATCAAGCTTGAGATCTGAAGGGAGATTATCATGGAACTAGGAATGAATGTAAGATTAAGAATAAGAGTATAGAAGATGCATGTACTTGTGTGGTTTCTCATTTCTTAAAAATGCTGTCCGTGAATATTTGAGCTAGAGAGTGTGTTGTATAAAGATGAGCAACGAACAAGAAATGGCCATATTCGCTGAGCTTATCAACTCTGACCCAACAGACATCAATCCCTTTACACATTAAGAAATGTTTCTATGAAATCCATATTGATTACAGACCAAACAATGTGAATAAAAAGGGGTTGCAGAAAACATTGGTATGCTGAAACATCATAATTGACTTTTTGATATTTGTAACCTCTTGGGGTGCAGCACTTTTCCCGAACCCTGCGTGAATACGGGATGCTTCGTGCACCGGGCCGCCCCTTTAAATAAAGTTAACCACATCCTGCTTGATACTTTCCCATAGAAAAAAGACATGACCTTCTTAGTTACTCTATAGCAGTTCAAACATGAAAGGCCAATAGAAGTTTCATAAACATCACAATTCCATGTAATTTCTTATACAGTCTGGTTCTGATTTGGACCCTGAAGAGAATCTCAATAAGAGTACATCCAGAAATTCTAATAATCCTCTCCCAAGTCGAGTCATTTTTTATATCTATTGTACCAGTTAGGACAACTTGGTATGGGCTTGGCATCAAGAAATGTCAGAACAACATGTGAAGAAGTTCTTGGAAACTTCAAAACCTCCTCATTTGCATCTTCTGATTTATCAGCATCTTCGTCCTAGACAATCGTCAGTTTTTCCAATACTCGTGCATTCTTCAGAAAAAACTTTAGTAGTTCTATCTCGTTTTCTTCACCTTCGAAACCAGTCAACTTAATTGACTTTAGACGAGATTCCAAGCACACGATGCTTTCATCAGGATCAAGCAGCTGCCAATTCACACTCCAGTCCTCAATCTAGCAAACAGTTGAGAGTCAGAGGAGAAACCACTTCATCAAGCACAATATAATCTTAAGTCGAAACAACAATAAATAACAATAAGCAATCATTCAGCAGTGTCCCTTCATATTCTTAGATTTTTATTACATTATGTGGTTTTGTTCGCCTCAGGTATTGTATTCCCCGTTGCTATTATTTGGTACTACTTATCCCTTATCTCTCCCTTTTTCTTTTCTCTTCCTTCTTTCTTCCTTCCTTGCTTTCCTCTTCTTCTTGCCCTTCCTGAGCCGAGGGTCTATTGGAAACAGCCTCTCTAACTGCATTAGGTAGGGGTAAGGTCTGCGTACAGACTACCCTCCCCAGACCCCACCTATTGGGATTATACTGGGTTTGTTGTTGTAGTTGTTGTTGTTGTTGTTGTTCACCAGTGTAATCAAGCATTCTCAATTAAAAGTTAAATTTCAAACAGGATTTACTTCCAAAATGTTTTGTACCATTTACTTCTCTTTGGAATTTTTCGTTTTCCCCTAGGCATCACTGACGCATTAAAAGTTCCAGTGATCAGTTCATAATTCTGAGTATGATACCTTTTTTTTTACAAGGTAAGGTGCAGTATCATACCTACTATTCAGATCATGCCATCCATCTAACGAATATCTTCTTTTGATAACCGAGAAATTCCTGAGATGAATGGCACAAGGTTCGAAACTCGGTGGATAATAGGCTCACCCCTCTACCTTTCTCCACTTAAATGGCAGGCATTTAGTTTTATCAGCGGCAGGGTTTGAACGCGAGACGTGAGCCTAACCCACACAACCCAAACTATGCTCTTACCACTATATCAAAGCATCTAACGAATATCTTACTCTTCTCAGGTCATCTAAATAAGCAATGCCCACATTAAGCCAAATGAATTTATACTAGTGCTCCCTTTTGACCAGATCCCTTGCTCATAAAAACATTTGGAACATATATCTACAAAGTTCTAGAGTTGAAATGAGTTAATTTCAGAATCTATTTCTATCAGTTATGCATCTTTCTTTACAAAGGAATGAATCAATTTGTGTAAGCTCTTGGCAATCAAGCTCAACTTAGAACCAACTTGAGATGCTATGGTTGCTGGAAAACTTTAATTTTCAAGATACTGTTCAGGACCAGATTTACAGTTTCTCCTTCGCTTATCAACTTAATGCTCCCTAAAGATATACCATCATCTCAACTCTTCTCAGACTTTCCCCACACCACTTCACAGGTTCAAACCTATTTCAGCCATGAAGTTCCATGCGGCAAACATGATTAAATTCAATGGCATGAGTAAACAGGTCATACTTGCCAACTTCCAAAGTGAATGTTAAAAGTTAAAACCGATTTAGTAAGATCCTCCCTCACAATGTGGCATGTTTATCATTTTGGTGAGTGGATTTTTTGCTTGTTTGGGTCTGATTTACTTGAATATAGGACTGAAGTTTAGCGTTATTGCAATGACATTGCAGTTATAAGTCAACTTTTCCTTTGGAAAGTTTCGTGATGTTAGTTTTCAGGCCTAGTTTCACCACCTTCTGTTCTTGAAAGAATCCTTTCAAGTAAATCAGCCTCTAGTTTTACTTACAAGTCCTTCCAACCAGCTAGCATATAAAAGAAACGGAATTTGTACCGAAGAATTTGTGGAAAAGATGACGAGCATTACCTCATCAGACCACAATTTAAGAACCTCCAGATTAGGAGAATACCTGAGTAATAATATCATAACTTGCATGAAATCTTCATCAACATTCACGTAGAGCTTTAAGGACTTCAGCTTATAAAAGGAGATTGGAGAGAGTCTTACTTTGCGAACTGCTTCATAAAGACCCTACAACAGCAAAAAGGAAGAAATGAGAGTGTTGAAATTCTTTAGTAAAGAGATTAATTAAAAAGCTACAAACAAGATAAGTACTTAGACTGCATATACAATCTAAGCATTCAAACAATGTACTTACACTTTATATATTCTTAATACTTCTATTTCCCTTTTATGCTTAACCTAAAGAGAGAAATTTACCCAAATAGTCGGCTTGCATAGCTTCAAAACTGATGTAGAAGGAACCTCCGTGATCAGTTTATGCACAAATATCAATGAAGAAGATGCGAACGTCTTCTATTGAAGGGAGATTCTCGAAGATCATATCCTTTGGCATTGGAGCTTGATATTTGAAGAACTTGAGATTGGGGCAACAAATTTTGACTTCACAATTGCGGTAACTCTCCACATAATGATTGTCATTTGCTAAAGTAAAATAAATAAGAGATGTTGAAGCAATATCAAGTAGAGTCATAGCTCCTAAACAACAATCTTCTAAGATCAAAGTTTCGAGGAGATGAGATGAGAACAAGTAACTCGTCAAATACTGGTCCGATAACTCGACCTCCTCAAGATGAAGCAATTTCAGCTGATGAAATCCCAAATGATTAAGCAGTTTAAGTATGTTAATTTCTAGACAAGTGTAGTTTCAAAACTTGCAAAGATTCACAAGTTGCAACACAATATGGTAGCTCAAATGGCTCACGGAGATTAAACGCTAACACAAGTTGTTGAACACTGCGCCTTTGTTGTGGCAAGAATCAACCTCAAAATGTCTACCTTACCAAACAAATCAGCACAACACAAAAGAAAACGGACAAGTTTAGTGGCGCTTCTGGAAACTAAGACCCAATTGATAAAGTATTTGAATTTCTCAAAAACTGCCAAATCACAAGGCTCTTTGATCCGTTCACAATAAAAGTTACAAAGATCAGAGTGCAGGTAAGGCATAGTAGTCCATATGTATTTCTATCTTTTCGACAATATACTCAGCTGAACCACATCAAATATACAGAGAGATGAAAGGATGTTGCGGAGTACAGCATCTGGCAATGAACTTATCCTATCAATCCCTTCACTTGTACTGCCGGAAATCATGGGTTTTTTCGTTGATGTTTCCATTATATATTCCCATTTGAACAATTACAAAGCTGAAAATACCAAAAAAATTACCTTGCCTCGAAGATTTGATAGGTCAAATAGCAAAACTCAAGAATGGGTTTCTTCGCAATCATCTTTGGAACTAAAGGCCACCAGTCCGTATGAGCCGATGTAGAGAGAAGAGAACTAACAGATTCGTCATTTGGGGTTTGGCCCTTGTTCAAGTAGGCGTTTGAAGTTTGAACCATGTTTTATTTGAAGTTTAAAATATTTGATACTAAAAATGATAGCGAGAAAAAAAAAAAAAAGGATCAGAACATCATATGTTTCAAGTTAAAGAGGATAGAATATATCAAATTGTAATAACTATTTATACACGGAATACAAACTCAATTTTTAATAATTTATTTAAACAAGCTTGACCGAATAATTTTTTGATTATATATTAATCCATTAGAACTCTACAAAATTAGCAAGGAATATTAATACACCAGTATATAGAGCAGCAAATTTATAATCACCTTGGAGGTGGGATGAGTGAAAAGAATTCGATATGCATTATACATGTGTAATGGGGTTTTACCGGTGTTTACACTCAGTATTTTAGGTTTATGGGTTCCGACAGAAATCTCAAATTAATATATAATAATAACCGGATTAACGGACTGAGTTCCAAACTAAATATTTTTATATATTTAATGAATTTTTCAATACAACACATGTCCCAGATAAAATTTACTGAGTTCACGAGAACCCGTAGCTACTGCACTGAATTGCCCTTGTTTACACCAAATCATAATAACTTATCATAATTAAATAATTTATTAAAATGAGAATATTTATTAATTAACTATGATCAAGTGATAACAATAATATCATGCATTTATCCGTGTGGCATAAACATTAGGTGCGGGAATTTTTTTTACCGTAAATTAAGTGTCCATTTTAGTTTTCCTTTAAATATTAATGTGATACCATATACTAACATTCAAAGAAGAGTTTTAAGTAACATTTTTTATTTTCTGCTTCGCTGTGATGCAAAATTCAACTAATGCGTAATTAAGCTTGAGAATTGAAGGGAAAATATCAGGGATGTAGGTTTCCAAGATAAGAGTCACAAGGAGTTCTATAGGAGAAAACCTAATTGCGAAGTTTCTTACTTTTTCTTAACTGTGGAGCTTGTATTAGTGGGAAAAAGGCATGATACGTGGAGCAATAGCGAGGTGACAAGTGGCATTTATAATTGGGTCAATAAAGAAAGATAGAAAGTCACGGATAAAATACCCACATAGAAGGTATCATATCTGACAGCTGGAAAAGAGAAAATAGGTACGAGATATATGCATATCATAAAAGGGAAAGATTCATGAATCGATCGTAAATATGGAAGGGGAATCAATATTAGCTTTGATTACGTGCGATCCTTTATTATTACCATAGCCGTTACAATTAAATTTGATAACGAGAAATCAAGGCAATTAATGACATTAATGAGTCAGAATTAAGTAGGAAAATTGTTACAACTGTGTATCCTTATATAAGGACCCTTACCTCATTTTGTATGATCATCTGAATATCTCTAAATATATGCAATTAGTCTTTTATTTTATTTGATTCAAGATTCCAGTCTGCAATTCTAGGGGAGATTAGCAATCAACAATAAATATTCTTTCCTTTACCTATTATTTAAATTATTTATTTTATTACTATATTACTAAGAAAGTGAAGTAATTTTGGTTATCAGTAACCTGATTTTCCTTAATATTAGCTTTGACCATAAAAACTATTTTTGGATTAAACAGAGCTTAAGAAGTACTTGTATATACATCGTAATTACATTGTAACCGAGTGCTAAGGAGCTAAGCTACACAATGACTAGTAACTAACTCCTCAAAAGATCATTCTTAGAGCATCTCCAACCCTTCACTCCAAATCTTTACTCCAAAATAGAGTAAATTAACTCCAACTATTACTCAATTTTTCACTCCAAAAAAATACTATTTCTTTTTATATTCTTCTCCCTCTTCTATATTATATTATTATCTTTTATTTAAATTTTATTTTCTTATTTCCATTAAACAAATCCTATCTTTTTTTTCTTTTTATTACATATTCATCCCATATAATTCATATTTCTTTCTTATATAACCATTAAATTTTTAAATAATATAATTTGTACGCAAATATATAGATTGTACATATTAATGGATAATTCAAATAAAAGTGAAATCATTGAGATACAAGATAATTCAATACATATTACATGTAGCTTAAAATTTAGTTTAAATACTACCGAAATATTCAACTTCCACCTCTAGTATGCTCCCATAAATGATCTATTAGTGCATTACAAAGTGCAAAATGAGCATCTTTGTCCTTAGTTTTTTTGTGTCGACCTAAAAAAATTTCAAATCGATGATTTTCATCTACTACCATTTATACTGTTGGGGTTGGACCTTCCCAAGTATCTTGAATTGGTGCATTAAGATCATGCTCATCCTCGATTATCATGTTGTGCAGTATAATACATGTTGTTATTATATCGTGCCCTACAATAATTGCAAAACGAGCTTGCAAAACTCCGAATGCACGTTCAGCATCTTTTCGACATGATTCTTAATTCATCGCGAAATATTTCTTCTTTGGCGAACATGGCTAGTTTGCACAAGGGTAGACCATTTTGGTTATATACTGTCAGCTAAATAATAACCCACATCATATTCTTTTCCTTGAATAACGTAATGGGCGAGAGGAGCAACATTTTGTATTTTATATTTTCACCTTTCATTTTTGTGATGGTTCTATATTTTTTTATACAATTATAACTTATAATAAATTAAGGCAAAATACATAAGTAGCCACTTGAACAATACACCAAATCCTTGTTACATACTTTTGGGAACAAAAATCACTTTACACATCCAACCTTCTTTAAAATGTGTCTAAGACACACCAATTCTACGTGGCACGCGAGTGTGTAACAACAAATGTAAGAGCATGAACCCTTTAAAAAGCATTCCCAAATTTGGTTAAGTGCCACATGTCAGAATTTTATATATTTTCTTTTTTTTTAATTAGTGTGCCCCTATAACCCCACCCTCTCCTTGTGACGATCCAACCCGTCGTCACGTGAGTTACCCCCCCCCCCCTCCCGTTTTCCCTATTTTCTATTTTTTTATTCTTCATTATCAGTGTTGGGGGTGAACGAGTTGATTTGGAGTGGTTCTAGAAGGAAATGAGACACTTAGTCTCTTTAAGGAAGGTTTGTTTTGGAAAAGTCAATCGGACGTTGACTTACGTGTTAGAGGGCTCGGATATGAATTCTGATGTTTCGGTTAGCTTCGGGGGATGATTTGTGACTTAGGAGTGTGATCGGAAGTGATTTTGAAGGTCCGGAGTAGAATTAGGCTTGAATTGGCAAAGTTAGAATTTTGGCGAATTCCGGTCGATAGGTGACATTTTGATCCGAGGGTCGGAATGGAATTACGAGAGTTGCTGTAGCTTCGTTATGTGATTTGGGATGTGTGTGCAAAATTTCAGGTCATTCGGAGGTGATTTGGGTAGGTTTTTGATCGAATGCGTGTTTCGGAAGTTTTGGAAGAACTTAGGCTTGAATTCGATGAGAAATGATGGTTTTAGTGTTGTTTGAGGTGTTTTTATGATTGGAACAAGTCGGGATGATGTTATAGGAGGTGCTGGTGCTTTTGGTTGAGGTCCCGGGGACCTCGGGGTGATTTCGGATGGCTAACGGGAAGTTTTGAACTTAGGAGATTGTAGAAACTGTGCTGCTTCTGGTATTTTCGCTTCTGCGGAAATGGGACCGCAGAAGCGGTACCGTAGAAGCGAGTCAGGAACTGCAGAAGCGACAGGCATCGCAGGTGCGGAGATGCCGACCGCATCTGCGGAGTCGCAAATGCGACAATAGGACCGCAGATGCGGAATTTTGGAAGGCTAAAGGAAAAAACGCATCTGCGTAAAAGGAATCGCAGATGCGGGACCGCAGAAGCGGTCTAGTCATCACAGAAGCGATTTTGTCCGCAGAAGCGACTCATAACCGCAAAAGCGGAAGTCGCAGATGCGGCTAAGTAGCCGCAGATGCGGAAATAACTGGTCAGAAATGGTTCTATTTCCCTTCGCGAATTTTTGAAAGGGTTTCATATTTTCACTTCGGACTTGGAGAATTTGGACGAGTTGGAGGAGAGAAATCAAGGGACTTCATTGAGGTAAGAATTTCTAAGCCTAAAACACGATTATATGGTGCAAACACATGAAATTAGATTGAAAACTCAAGGAATTAAAGGTCAAAAATGGTGATTTAGGGCTTGAAACCTAAGAGAGCAAAAATGGGAATTGAGGGGTCATTTGGACTCCGATTTTTGTGTTCTTTATATGTATAGACTCGTGGCGAGATAAGGAATCCGTTGATGGTAAATTTTCTGACTTTCGAGAAGTGGGCCCGGGGCTCGGGTTTTTGCTAATTTCGGTACACGAGGAGGTTAATTCGAAAGGCAAAGGCATAGCAAGCTAGGACTTTGGCCGACTTGAGGTTAGTAATAAATGTAAATGCTGTGTTGAGGGTTCAAAACCCCGAATTTGCACAACGTAGTGCTATGTGAGGTGACTTGCACGCCGGATAACGGGCGTGGGGTAGAGCACCGTCGGGGATTGTGACTTGGTCCGTCCCGTTTAATAAAATTACTACCTAATTGATTGTAGATTTGTAATATCCTTATAAAAATGGATTAATTATCATAATTGGGCTTCGTGCCAACTACTTGAATCCTTCAGGGATTGTTTTTACTGGCTTCTTACCATACTTATAGATATTGAACTCAGTCCTGACATTTAATACTGTTTTGTAAACTCAGCCATTTTTCTCAACGTAGAAACTAAATTAATATTTTTAAATAAAGATTGGGCTGAATATTTTTATACCATTGTGCCGAGAGGCTTATGTGATTTTGGACTGAGTATGGGATCGGGATGCACGCCGCAGCGGTATGATATAGATATTGATATGAGGCCGAGGGCCTGTTTGATGCCACGATATGGCTTATTATTGCGCTTGGGCCGTAAGGGGCCCCTCCCAGAGTCTGCACACCCCCAGTGAGCGCCGTCGACGATAAATAAATGGAGCGGGCTGCACGCTGCAGCGGGTACTGGAGAGTACCGATTTATGTGTTGCATTGCATATTTAATTTTCATTTATTCTTAATCTGTTGTGATATTATTATAATTGTCTTCACTGTTTTACTGTATTATGCTATTGGTTTATGTTGCTGTATTTATAGCTTTACTTTGTGCCTATTTAGGATTTTTTATTCTCATACTGTGCTTATGTTTATTACTTTCTGGGTTGGAAGCACTCACATTACTCCCTGCACCTTGTGTGCAGATTCAGGCGCACCCACTGAGGCTGAGTGAGATCTTTCTCTGCCTAGCATCACATTCGGGAGATTCAAGGTAGCTGCAAATTAACGTTCGCAGTCCTGATCTTCCTTCTATCTTATTTATTTGTTTCCGCATTTCTAGAGAACAATATGTAGTAGATCAATACTCATGCATTAGAGGCTCAGACTTGTGACACCAGATTCTATGGGCTGAGTAGTATTTTATATTTTGGGCTTTCCGAATGTTAGAATTTATTTTAGGATTTTCGTATTTAACTTGGTATTTTAGTTGTAAAAATTTCTTATCCACTGTGATTAATCGATTAAGGTT
>NW_017670373.1:75549-96093 GCF_001879085.1 Nicotiana attenuata | reverse complement strand
AAAAAGGCCACCATGAAGGCTAATCCCCGTCGGGCTTCCCATTTGTCTTTATTTCCAGCATGTGTTAATCCTGTATTGGGTTCCTCGAAACCTTTGGGGTTACCATACCGGTGATATAAGAAATGCAATGTACAACACCCTTCTGCCAGGTGCGGGTCTTGAATATCTCGGCTAATGTTCAACAAATCCAAGAACCTATGAAGGGTTACCGGTCGTGGGGCCAATGGGTATCTACCTCGGAGGTTCCCGTTGAGACCTGCATATCCGGCGATTTCTTCTAATGTAGGTGTGAGTTCAAAATCGGAAAATCGGAATACGTTACGGGTCGGGTCCCAAAATGGTATTAGTGCCTCAATGATATCCTTCCTTGGTTTGATTTTCAATAAATCTACGAGACCTCCCAAACTTTACCACAGTATCTCTGCTTCCTTTTCCCAAGTCATGCCACCACATATGGAGTTTCAAAGGGATCTCGCTCAGGACTGAGAAGGTTTCGATGTTACTTGAATTCATCCTGCACATTTATTTAGGGGAATTTAATGATTTATTTTGAAAAAAAAAGGCTATTTGTGCAAAAATTCTTTATTTAGAAAATAGGACTGGATTTGCAAATACGGCCTTTCAGCACTTCTGGGAGGAAGATTTTAAGGCTGTGCCCGCAAACCATTTAAAAATGACTCAGGGTGGCTATTCTTGCAAAAACGGCCTTCCGGCGTCCTTTTGGGGACATTCGGCTTATTTTAGACAGGAATGGCATCACCCGACTTATTTATGACACAAAATTAAAATTTGACAATTTTGGCTATTTCCGCAAAAAGGGAGGTTGGACCCGATGAGGGTTGCCTACGTATCTCACATCCGGTGAGAATCAAACCAGCGTAGTTCGGTCAGATTTGCCGAAATCAAAACTATTTTGAACAACAATTGTCTTTCTATTTTTTCAAATATTTTTTCCCTTTTTATTTTTCATTTTTCAAAAATCCGGCAGCATTTCGGTACTATTTGGGCATTGGGTCTTTCACAACAAATGGTCACCCTCACTTAGTCCTAACACTGCTATTTTTCTCATTTTCACTCATTTAGACAAGTCGGTCAACATGCAAAGCCGAGCAAATAAATGCGCAAGTAGCACGTAAGATGCATCAGGATGGTCAATACATTTCAGGTCACCTGTCCTAGACGGACCCAACCCCTGTGTTAAGTCCCCTAAGTCAAATGCACATGATGCAAACAAACGTCATACTAGGGATCCGGCATGAGGTTATTGTCTTTCTAGGCTTAAACCCTAGGTTTATTGGTCTAGACCTGGCTTACCCGAGCGGACAACTCGAGCCGAGGGGGAGGCAGCGTACCGGGGATACAGAAGCTCCACCGGCTTAGCAACTTAGCCAACCTCGTTCTAAATTGGGAAAGACTCTAAACAGAAGAGAAGCTACACGAAGTGCACCCTTCTCCATGATGTAGAAGACTCAGAAAGAGGAAGGGATTCGC
This sequence comes from Nicotiana attenuata, assembly GCF_001879085.1. Lineage (NCBI taxonomy): Eukaryota > Viridiplantae > Streptophyta > Magnoliopsida > Solanales > Solanaceae > Nicotiana > Nicotiana attenuata. Next base: position 94,602 of record NW_017670373.1, on the reverse strand, counting down.
GACAGTTTATATATACAGTTTCAACAAATATCAAAGCGGTAAAACATTTAGTATATATAGCATGGAAGCATGTAGAAAAATCAGATAAAGCCAAATATAACAATTATACTAAGCTCGAATTTTTGAACCCTGAATCAAAATTCTGGGTTCGTTTCCCCAGCAGAGTCGCCAGAGCTGTCACACCTCCTTTTTACACACCTACCCCGAAGGTAACGTATAAGGGAGTTTTTCCATTTAAAGTGACATTATTCGAAATGGGATTATTTCTTTATTTTAGAGTCGCCACTTGGGATAGGATTGGCTTTTGGTGTCCCAAGTCACCGGTTTAACTGAAATCCCAAATCGAGGAAAATTTCGACTTCCCAATTGGAGTCTGCGGACCAGAAATTCTGACTAAGGAATTCTGTTGACCCGAGGGAAGGTGTTAGGCACCCCCGGATCCCGTGGTTCTAGCACGGTCGCTTAAATTATTATAAATGGCTAAAAGTCTAATTTTCTCACATGTTCTAACCTATAGTGCAATTTTAGGAGTATTTACCGCTTTTAGTGAATTTTAGGAAAGTGAACGTCGTTTAAGAATATGTTTTTGGATTACGTCACATGAAATGCACCCGGATCCTCGACACATTCTTATTCAACATTTTGGGACTTGGATTTGGGTTGCATGAAATGCACACCTGAGTTTAGGAAGGTAATTTTATTAAGATCGCGCCTAAAGAGGCTAACGCATTATTGTCTTTGGGGAAGGCCGTGAAATTCGCTAAACGGCCCATCCCGAAATCTAAATATTTCAATTCAACCATTTATTGAGGGCCCCGCAATTTTGCATTATATTTGGCGAGGCTCGTCTCATTTATTATTTAAAGGCCAGTCCTAAAGTAAACTATGATTTTCTATTTTTATTTGTCTCTAATAATAAAAAAATCCTAATTGATTAATATTATAAATTTTGGGTTTCGAGTTCAAGTCCGAATTCAAATAAAAGGGGGAAACCATTTAATTTGGACCCGCAACTTAACTCGAAAGCTCAAGCTTATACTATATTAAACTATGCATTGAAGTCTCTAATCAAGCTCAATTTAGTGAACCAAATGGTTCCGCCGATGGAAGAATTGCAGCAAGTGGGCCTTGAGGCCAGCCAAACGGACAAAGCAATAAGAGGCTGCCCAGGGGAGATCAAAGGATCGAATCCCCTGGAGCTGGCAGGCCCACGATTTAATTGACTACTAAGACTATTCCCCACTTCATTCGAAGTTGACAATGACAATTGAAACCACAGAGCTTCAAACTTTAAAAATAGAACTAACATTAGCTGGACAGAACAACTACATTCAAATTTTTTAAATGAAAAAGAGACAGATTAACGTGTTTGAGTTCAGCAATGTTTCCAACCAACAATTAGCAATCTCAACTGTGATTTATTAATTCCACGCATTAATCAACAACCCAAACACCTACTGGTTTTGAATCTGACTAAAATGTACCTAGAAGAACATGAATCAATTAACAATTCACTAAATATCTGTTAACTACTGCAATACAAACTTGTCCAAACTGTTTTTGATATTTTTTAAATTTTTAACAGAACAATGCTTAAGTTGAGTCCAATACCTACTATACTAAAACCAATACTAAATAACCAAATGTTACAGTCCGAAACAGTCCAGGCATGCAATCCATGATAAATTAGAATGTACAGTTAACTAAATCATAGAATATTGTTTAAAAAATAATGAGATCAACAGGATGATGGAGCTATAGCAGAAACTTCAATTTCATTTCATTGCTGGATAGGAGAGTCTACATTGAGATAGTCCAAATGTGTACCTGGAATTTGACAAAAATGAAGGAGGGAAAGATCAGCAATAGCTCAAACACAGCAGATCAATAGACCATCCACCAGCAAACACACAGCCCAGATTTAAGTGCAAGTGAGATCCAGTATTCAAAATCAACCCAAACAGCCTTAATGTCACTCCAAATTGACTCGAAATAGCAAACCAAAGCAAACCTCGACCTCCAGCAATCAAACAGTAGTGATTTCAGGCAGAACTATTCAATTAATCCAATGGACTTCAATAGAACAGTTGTTTTGTATTTTTTGTGACTTTTCTATATTTGTTTTTGGATTTTTCTAAGATGAAAGAAAGAGCTTCAGATCTGGATTTTACTTTGAAATTCAAATTAGCTTTAGAAAACTTAGAACTATTTTTGGGGGGGAATTTTTGGCTGACCCAAACTTGTTTTTCAAGGCAGAGGTGACTGCCTTATATAGGCAAACTAATGGGCAGCCCTCAGATTTTTTTGTTTTCATTCTAGTCCCTCTTTATTTACTCATTTAACCCCTTGTTTCCTGACTTGTGTCACAAGTTAATACACTACAATTACTGAAATTACACTGAAGTCCTACTTTGGAAGGTCCTAGAAGATTCTAGTTTCAACTACCATGTGCTATCTAATCCTAAATGTCTAAGCTACCCTTGAATTCAACCTAAAATTACTAACACTAGTTGAACTATCAGCTATAACCAAACCAGCTACTCAACTATGATTAATCAATCAAGGCTAGAACCAATTATTTCAATCAAACAGACCCTAAAATCAAACTAACAGAATTAAATCATCATATGAAAACTAGAACAGTATCAATTAGCACGAAGAAAATTATTCAAACTAGAAAAAGCTTTAACTAAACCCCATGACACTGAACATGCTCGAATCTTGAATTTATTGATAAAGAACTCAAACACAGCAAAATTGACAAATTACTATCGACTAGCAGAGGAGGAATCAAAGAAGAATTTAAACTAAACTAAATTACCAGACCTAAAGTACTGATTACTGCCAGAAAAAGGAAAAAAGAAAGAAGAAAACCAGAAAGAACCAAAACAAAAATAAAGCAACATGAATGAATGAATCAGAAGCGAAAGAGAACTAATGAAAGAAATAGGAGATACTCACATATGCAAGGTCGAATGGGAGACTGAAAACTCGATTCGAGCCTCGGAACAATGTTAAGCATTTGTCCTTCTCAAAGAACAAACGAAACATTGTTTCGTGACTCGAATCCAATACTGGACTCAAGAAATCAAAAAAAATTGAGCAAAATGAATTTCTAGGGTTCTGCCGGCTCTGAGATTCGAGATTCGAGCCGTTCCGATGATGTTTGAAGGGAACCAATGAGGAATTCAAGAAGAGGGGAACCAGGAGAGTATAGGGTGTATTTTTGGGGTCGTTTGGGTGGTGGCGCCGCCGTGGGCGGTGGAGGATTTGGGATGTTTGGTTGGGATTTGGAAGAAAATAATGAAGGATATGGGATGGGGAGATGAAAGAGATGTCATGGTGAAATTTTGGGCGTGATTGGAGCATCGCCGCCGGCGGAGGCGATTTCCGGCCGGCGGCGGACGGCGGAGGATGGCGGAGATACGGTGAGGTGACGGTGAGGTTCTGAGAGACGGAAAGGGGGTAGGGTGGGAAGTCTCCGACACTATTATATTAAAACGACCCCCGTTCTGAGCCGTTGGATGATGAATCCTCGGCGGCTCAGATCTATCATCATCAAAACGGCGTCGTTTCAGGCACTGGGGCTGGACCGGGTTAATTCACGGATCTGGGCTGGGTAAAATTCAAGTGGATTTGGAAGATTTGGGCTCAATTTTGGCCCAAAAATGGGTGGCTTGATGCCCCTATTTTATTTTCTTCTCAATTAACTCCTTTTCTTTTATTTAATTCAAATCTTTTCAATTCCTTTCTTTTATTTTTATTTTTGTTAAAAAAAAAAGTGACACAGACTTGAATTAAGCTGAAATTAAACTAACTAATTTTTCTAAAACTAACTAAATCCCAGTTAAAGAAGAAAAAATTAAACAAAAATGTAAAATGACTATTTTTGTTATTTTCTTCTATTTTTGTAGTATTGATTCACTAATAAAATGCTAAAATTGGAACCTAAATGCTATTTTGTATTTTTGAATTTTATTAATAAAAATGCACAAACAAAAATGCAAATAAAACACAAAATCATGCAATTATTTTCTAAAAATTCAAATACTAAAAGAAAAATTCTAATTCTAATGAGTTCTATAGGAGTAATTTAAGTGTGGCAAAAATCACGTGCTCACAGCTGCCCCTCTTTGCTCGAAGACACGAAGGGTTTTCGGGCAAAGATAAATGAGCACCATGAAGGATTTTTGCCTGCTCAGCACTCCATGAGAAGCATTTTGAAAACCATCTGACCAAACCCTGCTTCAAAAGTTGCCTACATATCCTTGGCTATAAAGGAATCAGGTCAGTGTAGTTCTGGAAGGTTTGGTAGCTGGGACTACCGGGAAGCTGTGATTTCACTGCTGTTGTTGCTGCTACTGCTTGCTGACCCCCTTATTACACCAAAAGGAAAATCAAAAGCTAAGCTAGCTAGGCCTATCAACTACGAGTTACAAGATTCCTATCTATAAATCTCTTGAAGCTTGATCTTGAGTCTTAGCTGATTTGGCTGTGGACTTCGATCTGAATCTTGATGCTCGCAAGTTGCAGGTGTTTACTTCTTCATGCAGCATTGGGTCGAAAACAGGATCAGCGGAGCTTGTGACTTCAATCAGATTTTGAGCAATCCGCACCCTTGCTTGCTTCACTTTTAAGTTCATTTCTTTTTGTTCTTTTCTTCTTTTCTTCATTCTGGATTGAGACTCATCCCATTGGTCATCTCGCACCTTGTGTCTTGAGATCGACCTGCTTAAGATACCAAAACAAACAAACGAACGAAATTTTTCTGCCCCAGTTTTTACTAGGAAAATTTCGTGAGTTAGTTGTGACACATATCTAAGCAGTCAAATTAGGATTGTGTATTCTTGTGAATGAATCCAGGTTATGCTGGAAAATGACCGGGTTATGCCGCAAAAGAAAGAGGTCCTCGGGTTATGCCGGGGAGATCCTCGGTTTTTGGCCGGGATTTGGAAAGAAAAGGCTCCTCGATTTTTGGCCGGGAGATCCTCGGTTTTGGCCGGGATTTGGAAAGAAAAGGCTCCTCTGTTTTTTGGCTGGGAGATCCTCAGTTTTTTGGCCGGGACTTGGAAAGAAAAGACTCCTCGGTTTTTTGGCCGGGAGATCCTCGGTTTTTGGCCGGGATTTGGAAAGAAAAAGCTCCACGGTTTTTTGGCCGGGAGATCCTCGGTTTTTTGGCCGGGATTTGGAAAGAAAAGGCTCCACGGTTTTTTGGCCGGGAGATCCTCGGTTTTTTGGCCGGGATTTGGAAAGAAAAAGCTCCACGGTTTTTTGGCCGGGAGATCCTCGGTTTTTTGGCCGGGATTTGGAAAGAAAAAGCTCCTCGGTTTTTTGGCCAGGATTTGGAAAGAAAAAGCTCCTCGGTTTTTTGGCCGGGGGATCCTTTGTTTTTTGGTCGGGGTTTGGAAAGAAAAAGGCTCCTCGGTTTTTTGGCCGGGAGATCCTCGGTTTTTTTTGGCCGGGATTTTTAAGGAATAGGATCCTATGCTACCATGATTTGTTTTTCTTTTGGGATTTTCATTTTTGTTTCCTTTCTTCGTTTTCCTTTTATTTTCCTCTTTATATATTTTTTCTTTTTTTTTCTTTTTTTTTATTTAGCGAGACACATGAAAGAATTTTGGGGGGGGGGGGACTTCCTTTTTGGTCGTTTTCCTGCTGCAAAGCTGTTTCAGCGCTTGCGCATTTCATTTCCTTTTGGATTACACCTGCTTCTTGCATGGTTGCTTTGAATTAGACCTGTTTTCAACAAAGAACAATTTGTTAGTTTGAAACGGTGGTTGGTTTTGTGGCCTTGATCATCTCAATTGCTTGACCCGACCCCATTTCTGTTGGGAACTTTGTTGTTCGTTTGCCTTTGAGGGTGAATCTCTTTTCAAACCAACCGGGCTCAGCCTTCAGGATTTCATTATGACTCGCCCATGTGGGCTCTGACCTTTTCACTTTATTCTGCCCTTGCCTTTGATTTTCTTTCTTTCCCAATGTCTTTGCTTCGAAAGCATCAACCACTATGGTCAGTCGAGATTGGCCTGACGCACTCGCTGAGGCTGGGTATTTTCTTCGCCTCTGACCAGGCGGAGCCCTGTGAAGCCGGTCGTGCCACCTTTTCTTTGTAATAGTTACGGAATCAGAGTTAAACCAAAAGGGATTCAAAGAAAAAGTATGCAAAAGGCAAGCATATGACTTTAAAGAGAAGTATCCCTTTCGGGGGAAAAGAAAGACTTATCTGGGGTGTGCATGCTAGCTTCAAATGAACATGACATGCTTCTTGGACTGGACGCCCGACCCACACAAACTTTCCAACTTCTCGTGAACCCATTGATCTGTATTTCAAAACCAGGGAACCTTGCCAGGACTCTTTTAGTGATGAGATGTCTTATTTTCGGCCGACAACGCCCTTTGCGGGTTTTCGCCAATCGACCTCTCTCATTTCTCTTCTCACCATCGCCCGATAGTGCTCTTTGCGAGTTTTCACTAAGCGGACTCTCTCATTTTCAGTTTCTCTACTCACCATCGCCTTATGGTGCCCGAAGGTTTTCACCGATAAGACTCTCTCATTTTATTTCTCTCAAATGACGTTTTTCAGTTCCATGCCTTTGCCAATTGATCGGAAGGACTTGGACAAGGTTTTGGGGTAAACAGAATTTTGGGCGGAACTACAAATTTGGAACCATTTCGGCGGATTCATGGCCGAACCATTATATCATCTGCCCCAGTTTCAAACCTTTGGGGAAATTGGGGTTTTTATTTTGGTGTGACTGAACCCCAGAGAGAGGCTGCCTACGTACCCTTTCGGGATCAATTCAAACGTAGTTCAGGAAAATAATTTTTGTTTTTGTTTTTGCTTTTATTTTTCTTTTCTTTTCTTTTTCCTTTCATCATATATTCTTTTTCATTTTTTTTTCTTTCTTTTTTTTTTTGTTTTTTTTCATCATATTTTGTTTTTTTTCTTTTTTTTTCTCTTTTTTTCGGTAATACTTCCGGGTTCCAAAGAGGGTAGCCAAAGAAGGGTAACCGACTCAAATCGTTTACGTAGGGTTAATAGTGTTTGGATAGCGAGAAGAAAAGCCTTCGTCATCTCAATTACGCAAAAGCCATCGCTACAGGAGGTTTAGACATAGTACCTTTTCACTGCATCTGCATTGACTGCTGCCTCAGGATCATTCCCTTCGATGTCTCCCAGATACAGTGCTCCTCTTGGCAATATCTTTCGAATTATGTATGGACCTTTCCAATTAGGGGCAAACTTCCCTTTTGCTTCCTGGTGATGAGGGAGAATGCGTCTAAGTAACAGTTGTCCCACTTCAAAATTCCTGGGACGCACCTTCTTGTTATAGGCGCGAGCCATTCTTTGTTGGTACAACTGCCCGTGACAAACTGCGGCCATCCATTTTTCATCAATTAATGACAATTGCTCTAGTCGGGTTTTAACCTATTCACTGTCCTCAATCTCCGCCTCAACGATTATCCGGAGTGAAGGAATTTCCACTTCTGCAGGTATGACTGCTTCAGTACCGTAAACCAACAAGTACGGTGTCGCTCCAATTGATGTACGTACCGTGGTACGATACCCGAGTAATGCGAAAGGTAGCTTTTTATGCCATTGCCGGGAGCTTTGAATCATCTTTCTCAAAATCTTCTTGATGTTCTTATTTGCTGCTTCGACAGCATCGTTGGCTTTTGGCCGATAAGGAGTGGAGTTTCTATGCGTTATTTTGAATTGTTCACATACCTCTCCCATCAGACGACTGTTCAAGTTTGCAGCATTGTCGGTAATGATAGTTGCAGGAATGCCAAAACGGCAAATGAGATTGGAGTGCACAAAGTCTACCACCGCTTTCTTGGTGACTAACTTGAGGGTGATGGCCTCAAACCATTTCGTGAAATAGTCAATTGCCACCAATATGAATCTATGCCCATTCGAAGCTTTCGGCTCGATCGGCCCAATGACATCCATGCCCCAAGCAACAAACGGCCAAGGTGCTGACATCGGATGAAGCTCTGTTGGGGGTGCATGAATCAAGTCACCGTGCACCTGACATTGATGGCATTTTCGAACAAAGCTGAAACAGTCCTTCTCCATAGTTATCTAGTAATACCCGGCTCGCCGAATTTTCTTTGCCAGCACATAACCATTCATATAAGGGCCGCATACTCCTGCGTGCACTTCATGCATAATTCTTCCGGCTTCCTCGGCGTCGACACATCTTAGCAGGTTGAGGTCCGTGGTCCTTTTATACAAAACATCACCACTTAAGAAGAAACCGCTCGCATGCCGTCGAATGGTTCTTTTCTGATATCCGGTGGCTTGCTCAGGGTATTCCTGTGTTTTCAGAAATCTCTTGATATCATGATACCAGGGCTGACTGTTGGGTCCCGCTTCAACCGCATTACAATACCCGTGCTTTTCTTTGATATGAATCCCCAGAGGGTCAATATGGGCATTGCCTGGGTAAGGCAGCATTGAAGCTAGAGTGGCGAGTGCATCGGCTAGTTCATTATGACACCGAGGGATATACCTGAATTCTATCGACTTGAAGCGTTTGGTGAGATCTTCCACATGCTGTCGACAGGGAATGAGCTTAACATCTCGAGTCTCCCACTCCCCTTGGGCTTGCCGGATAATCAAATCAGAGTCCCCCATGATTAATAAATCTTCAACATCTTGGTCAATTGCCATATTGATGCCCATGATACAGGCTTCGTACTCAGCCGTATTGTTTGTGCAGAAAAATCGGAGTCTTGCTGTAGCTGGGTAGTGCTGAACATTGGGTGATATCAAGACTGCCCCGATGCCTACACCTCTTGCATTTACTGTTCCATCAAAGAACATTTTCCAAGCACGAGTGTCCTCAGTGATGGCTTCCACTGAATTTACCTCCTCATCCGGGAAATAGGTGCTTAACGGTTGGTATTCCTCGTCAACCGGGTTTTCAGCCAAATGATCTGCTAAGGCCTGGGCTTTCATTGCCGTGCGAGTAACATAGACTATGTGAAATTCAGTGAGCAAGATTTGCCATTGCCAGCCTCCCAGTGGGCATCGGTTTCTGGAATATGTATTTCAAAGGATCCAACCTGGTTATTAGATAGGTGGTGTGGGCTTGAAGATAATGTCTCAACTTTTGAGCGACCCACGTCAGAGCGCAGCATGTTCTTTCTAACAAAGTGTATTTGGCCTCGTAGCTGGTGAAATTCTTGCTCAGATAGTAAATTGCCTGCTCTTTTCTTCCGGTTATATCATGCTGCTCGAGAACACAGCCAAAAGAATTTTCCAACACTGTCAGATACAAGAAGAGGGGTCGCCCATGCTCCGGTGGAACCAATACTGGAGGATTTGACAAATATTCCTTGATCTTGTCGAAAGCCTCTTGACATTCGGATGTCCATTTAATTGCCGCATCTTTCTTCAACATTTTGAATATGGGCTCACAGGTGGTAGTCAGTTGAGCGATGAATCTACTGATATAGTTTAACCTGCCCAATAGGCTCATCACATCCTTCTTAGTTCTTGGAGGAGGTAAATCTCGAATGGCCTTTATCTTGGTGGGGTCTAACTCAATACCTCACCTGATGACTATGAAACCCAGTAACTTGCCTGATGGGACTCCGAAAGCACATTTAGCTGGATTCAACTTCAGATCATACTTGCGCAACCGTTCGAAGAACTTTCTCAAATCTCGAACGTGGTCACTCTGAGTTCGTGACTTAATGATTACATCATCCACATACACCTCTATTTCTTGATGCATCATATCGTGGAAAATGGCGGTCATGGCTCTCATATAAGTTGCCCCAGCATTCTTCAGTCCAAATGGCATGACCCGATAACAGTAGGTACCCCAGGGTGTAGTGAAAGCTGTCTTCTCGGCATTTTCTTCATCCATCAACACTTGGTGATATCCTGCGTAACAATCCACGAAGGACTGTATTTCATGTTTGGCGCAGTTATCAACAAGGATGTGAATGTTAGGTAACGGGAAGTTATCTTTGGGACTTGCCCTGTTCAGATCTCGGTAATCCACACACACCCGGGTTTTCCCGTCTTTCTTTGGCACTGGAACCATGTTGGCTAACCATGTGGTATATCGGACCACTCGGATTACCCCCGCCTTCAACTGTTTTGTGACTTCTTCTTTGATCTTATCACTGATATCAGTTTTAAACTTCCTTTGCTTTTGCTGCACTGGTGGACAATCGGGGTAAATTGGCAATTTGTGCACCACTAGATCCATACTCAGTCCTGGCATGTCGTCATACGACCAAGCAACACATCTTTAAATTCGAACAGGAGTTGGATTATTGCATCTCGAGTTTGCTCATCTGTGTGAATGCTCATTTTGGTTTCCCTTAATTCTTCGGCAGTTCCCAAATTAACCGGTTCAGTGTCATTCAGGTTTGGCTTAGGTTTGTTCTCAAATTGTTCCAATTCTTGATTTATTTCCCTAAAAGCCTCTTCTTCATCATATTCCGGTTCTTGATTCATTATTTCACAATTAGACAGCGTGTTTGAGTCCGGGCATGAAGTCCGCAAGCATGTCATGTTATTTAAAGCCGCATTATTAGGACGGGACTCCCGCCTAATCGGGAATGGCGTATCCTTCTAGTTTTGGAGTTCAGCATCTGGTCCCATATAGAGTATCTCAGCGGTGCTAGTCCCTTCCCCTGGCTGAACCATGTTGGTTTCATAAAGCATTTGTCTCATAGCTCTACATATATCTTCGATTTCCTCGGCTGTGAACAACTCATCGTCCCTTTCCTTGCCATACTTGGTCTTGACAAAAGTATCATAGAGATATGGCAACGGCTGTGGCAGAACCCATCCTTCTTTCTTTCTTTCCTCGGCCCATTTCTCATCATCTGGGGTAGGGTGGAAGCCTATTCCGAAGAACTTTTCTGCTGTGGGTAGAGTTACTGGCTCAGATATTCCTTGTAGAGCTTTTCCTAACCCTTTTCCTGGCTTGAAACCGTGTCTAATCATTTCTCTGGCCACCATGATTGAAGCATTAGACAGGAAAGGTTGAGGACAAGGATTTCCCTCCTCGTGTTGATTTGCTACCACAATCTCAAAGGCTTGATAAACAATATGCTCACTTCCTTCCCTTGCCTCCAAACATGGGATAGATGGATCACGATAAATGGACTGCTCGTCTTCTCCGTGGACCACGATTTCCTGGTCTTCATACTCGAATTTTACCATTTGGTGGAGAGTAGAGGGCACAGCTCCTGCAGCATAGATCCAGGGCCTCCCCAGAAGGAAGTTATAAGATGTATCCATGTCCAACACCTGGAAGGTCACCTCGAACTCTACCGGACCTATGGTCAATATCAAGTCAATTTCACCGATGGTATCCCTCTTAATACCGTCAAACGCTCTCACACAAACATTATTCGGATGAATCTTTCCTGTCCCGATTTCCATCCTTTGCAATGTGGAGAGTGGGCAGATGTCAACTCCCGATCCTCCATCCACCATGACTCGCTTGACATAATAACCTTCACCCTTGACGGTCAGATGTAAGGCTTTGTTGTGAGCTGCGCCTTCCGGAGGCAAGTCATTTTTACTAAAAGAGAGTTGATTGATGGCGAAGAACCTTTCTGCCATCCTTTCGAGTTGCTCGACTGAAGTTTCAATTGGCACATATGCCTCATTCAAAGTTTTCATCAAGATCTTCTGATGTTCGGAGGATTTTGTCACCAATGATAGCAGGGATACCTGTTCCGGGTACTTCCTTAACTGATCCACTGTTTCATAATCAGGCATCTTCATTTTCTGGAAGAAGGCTTCTGCTTCCTCAGCACTCACTGGCCTCTTGGACGGAAAGCGCTTTCGAGCGGCATTGTTTACTTCCTGTACATTTGAATATTTCTCAACAGAGGTTTTCCCTGGAAGTTCCCCCGAAATTTCTTTGCCCTTGTATGTAACCACTGTTTGCTGATAGTTCCATGGCACTGCAGAGGGGTCCGTCATTGGCTTCTGTGGTACGCGTCCAATAACCACTAGCTCATTCAGCCGAGATGGCTTAATTGTCCCCCGGACCACATAAGCTCCTTTTGGTACGTATATTGGTGTTTCCCCTTTTACTTCAGCTTTCCTTGGAACACTGACAACCAATGGTTTTCCTTGGCGTCCTCGCGGAACATAGAGAATTCCGTTCTTAGGAGAGTCCGTTTCTACTTTTGTCTCAGGTTTCTTCTCAGGCTCAGTTTTGACAGTTTTATTCTTCTTCTCCCCTTTTCCTTGCTTTGGGGGTACCTTGGGCTTCTTTTCTGCATCGGCAATAGCAATTATGGCTTTCAAAGCCGGATCAAACTCCCTGTCTTCACAAATCATACCGATTACCGGCCCGTTGTTGTGAGCGGGCAACGGGTTATTAGTCACATTCGGGGCTTCTTCATCCCTCAACACTATTTTCCCTTGTTCAATCAAATCTTCCACAACTTTCTTCAATGTCCAGCAGTTATCAGTACTATGCCCTTCAGCTCCTGAATGGTAAGCACAATGGACCCCTCGTTGATAAGCTGAAGATTCTGGGTTCTGCCTGTTTTGGGGAATAGGTTGCAGCAAATTCATCTGGACGAGTTTCGGGAATAGACTGGAATAAGGTTCACCGATTGGCGTAAAATTTGGTCTCCTGGGCGGTTCTCGAGGACGAAAGTTATTCTGCGGTGGTCGGGGATTATATTGGTTCTGGTAAGGAGGTTGATTTCTTTGGAATGGAGGTGGATTTCGGTTAGCTTGTGGTTGCGGTCGGCCGAAAGGTTGTGCATTCATGACCGCATAAGGTGTAGGAGCATAGGCCATACCAGTATGAGGATAGTAGTGTTGCGGGGTTCTTTCAGAGAATACCGGTCTAGGAGCCCGGTATCTTCTTCCTCCCGATGCTGCCATCACTGTTTCTTCTTTCTTTTTGCTTTTGGCCATTCCTCCAGACCCGCCTTGAATGGCTTGGGAGGTTGCTCTTATGGCTGACTGGCTCAAGATTCTACCCGTTTTTAGCCCATTCTCTACCATCTCTCCGATTTTTATTGCCTCTGCGAAAGGTTTGCCCATGGCGGACATCATATTCTGAAAATAGTCCGCTTCCTGGGCTTGAAGGAAAACAGTGACCATCTCTACCTCATCCATCTGAGGCTTCACTCTTGACGCCTGTTCACGCCACTTAATTGCATATTCACGGAAACTTTCTGAAGGATTTTTCTTAAGATTTGCCAAAGAGTTCCTGTCTGGCGCGATGTCTATGTTGTACTGAAATTGTCGAACAAAGTCTCGGGCCAGATCATCCCAAATATGCCAACGCGAGACATCTTGGTCCATATACCATTCTGAAGCGATACCAACCAAGCTTTCTCCAAAATATGCCATCAACAATTCTTCTTTGCCACCGGCTCCCCGTAACTGATTGCAATACTTCTTCAGGTGAGCAATGGGGTCACCGTGTCCGTCATACTTCTCAAATTTTGGTGTTTTGAACCCCGACGGCAAATGTACATGTGGGAACATACATAGGTCTGTATAGGAGACACTCTTTTGCCCGCTCAAGCCTTGCATATTTTTAAAGCTCTGTTCAAGGCTTCTCATTCTCTTTGCCATCTCGTCCTGCTCTGGGGCTTTGGGAGTTTGATCTTGTCCTGGCGTAAGCTCAAATTGTGGTGGCTGAGAGTAATTATATGTGGGATATTGAGGAGGGTCCACTGGAAAGACAAGGTTTTGGAAGGTGAAAGCTGAGGGATCAAAGGCAGGCCTTGGCAGTGAAGGTTGTGTTATAGCAGAGCATGGTGGAGCAGTGAAGATGTTAGGAGCTGCTCCTGGTGAGAACACCTGGGGGCGGACCTCAGAAGGCGTTCCGACGAAGTGAGCGGTCATGGTAGGCTGTCCCAAAGGAGTATGAGGGTGGCTGATAGGGATATTGGAGGTACCCCCAGATCTAGGGAATAGTTCAGGAAATCCAGGGATGGCGCTTGGAGGCTCATTTCCAATGGTCCAGGCGTCCCACATCTCCATGAGTCGGAGACGTAGTATCCGGTTCTCTTCAGCTGTGCCAGACTCAGATGCCGGGATCCCCGAGATGGGGCTGTCCTCAGAGATGGGAACTGCGGGCAAAGTCATTTCTGTAGACATTTCCACACTTCCTTTCGATCTGGTAAAGTATCGATGCGATGCCAGCTTACCACAACCAACCACCGTTTCTAAAAGCTAGGCTGGAATTGACAGCAACACACAGTTAGTTTGAGACAAAGAACAGATAGGTAATCGCACATTAGGGTGTGATGCACCTATACAGTTAAACGGATGTCTACATGTTTGCACTGGTTGCATGCGTCATCCCGGCTTTTCTTTTCTATTTTCTCTTCTTTTGATTTCCACTCTTTGTTTTTCTTACTTTTCTTTCTCTTTTTGTTTTTCTCTCGTTTCTCTTTTCCCTCTATTTTTCATTTTCTGCTTTTCCCTTTTCTTTTGCCATGGTTTTTCTCTTGATTCCTTATTTTCTCTTTTTGCGTTTCTTTTCCTCTCTTGTTTTTCCTTCCCTCGTGTTTTCTTCTTCTTTTTTCTTTCTTTTCTCTCTTTTTTTTTTCTTAGGGTTACGGTCGAATCCTATGGAGATTGCCTACGTATCATGACCCTGCATGAATCAGACCAAGCGTAGTTCTTGCAAATAGGGTAAATAAACTAACTCTTTTTTTCTGAATTTTTTGAAAGAAATGCTTTAGAAAGGAAAGGGAAATATTTTTGATTTTGATTTTTCTTTTGATATTTTGAAAGAAAGAAATACTTTTGTTTGAATTTTTGTTTGAGTTTTGGAGCAAAAAAAATATTTTTCGGACTCAATTTTCGAAATTATTTATTTATTTATTTATTATCAAAGAAAGACATCTAAGGAGTATTTTCATGATTTATTTTGACCTAAAAGGAAAAAGTGGCTATTTTTGCAAACTTTTCTTTATCTAGAAAAACAAGGACTTGGTTTTGCAGATACGGCCTTTCAGCACTTCTGGGAGGAAGATTTTAAGGCTGTGTCCGCAAACCATTCAAAAATAACTCAGGGTGGCTGTTCTTGCAAAAACAGCCTTCCGGCGCCCTTTTGGGGACATTCGGCTTATTTTAAACAAGAATGGCATCACCCGACTTATTTTGTGACAAAATTAAAATTTTGGACATTTTTTGGCCATTTTTTGCAAAAGGGTGGTTGGACCCGATGAGGGTTGCCTACGTATCTCACATCCAGTGAGAATCAAACCAGCGTAGTTCGGGCAGATTGGGAATGGAGTAAACTAACTCTTTTTTATAGAACTCAAACCATGGATCTTTAAGGCAAAAGAAAAACATTTTTGATTTTTTTGATTTTTTTTTTTAAAAAAAAATGCTTTAAAAGAAGAAAGGAATTTTGTTTTGGATTTTTGATTTTGATTTTATTTTTGAAAGAAAAACTTCTGAAAAGTCCTTTTGTTTGATTTGAACTTTGGGAATTTCAAAAGTAAAAAGAAAATATTTTTTGTTGGAGTTTTTCAATTGTTTTCTCTTTTTCTAAGGAAAAAAGAAAATATTTTTGGATTTTGAATGTAACCTCTTAATTTTCGAAAGAGGGACTTCTTTAAGAAAAACGTTTTGAATTTTTGAGCTTTTATTTATTTATAAAAGTACTTCTAAGGAAAAGCAAAAATGTTTTTGGACTTCAAAAAAAATTTTCAAAATTTTTATTGACATTTACAAAAAAAGACTTCTAAAAAGAAATAAGAGCATTTTTGGATTTTTGTTTCTGATTTTTTTTTATTTTAAAAAAAAAAATAACTTCAAAATGAAGGAAACCTGTATTTTTGATTTTTATTGATTTTTCTTATCGCATGAAAGACATTAGAAAGAAGGAAACAAATTTTTTTTTTTTTTTGAGTTTAAAAACTACTTTTACTTCCCTTTTTTTTTGACTTTTCTAAGGAAAGATTTTTAAAGAAGGAACTAAAGGAAAATATTTTTGGATTTTTTGAAAATTGGGGTCGGAACCGATGAGGTTTGCCTACGTATCTCACATCCGGTGAGAATCAGACCCGCGTAGTTCGGTCAGATTCGCCAAAATCAAAACTATTTTGAACAGCAATTTTCTTTCTATGTTTTTCTTGTTATTTCTTGCAAAAATTTTTCTCTTTTCCATTTTTCATTTTTCAAAAATCCGGCAGCATTTCGGTACTATTTGGGCATTGGTTTTTCTCAAAAGGTCACCCTCACTTAGTCCTAACACTGCTTATTTTCTCAATTTTCACTCATTTAGTCAAGCCGATCAACAGCAAAGCCGAGCAAATAAATGCGCAAGTAGCACGTAGGATGCATCAGGATGGTCAATTCATTTTAGGTCACCTGTCCTAGACCGACCCAACCCCTGTGTTGAGTCCCCTAAGTCAAATGCACATGATGCAAACAAACGTCCTACTAGGGATCCGGTATGAGGTCGAGTTATTCTAGGTTCAAAACCTGAGTATATGTTCTAGACTGTGTACCCGAGCGGACAACCCGAGTCGAGGAGGGGGCTACGTACGGGGACCCGCAAGATCGTCCGGCTTAGTAACTTGTCCGAGCCTCTTTCTTATTTCAGGGTATGACACTAACAGAATAGGGAGTCTCAACCAGTAAGCACATCCCCGGAGGTGAGAAGAGAAGGGTTTCGTAACAATTTTATATATACAATTCAGATAATATCAAAGCGGTAAAGCATTTAACACATATAGCATGGAACATGTAGAAAAATCAGATAAAGCCAAATATAACAATTATACTAAGCTCGAATTCTTGAGCCCTGAATCGAAATTCTGGGTTCGTTTCCCCAGCAGAGTCGCCAGAGCTGTCACACCTCCTTTTTTACACACCTACCCCGAAGGATAAATGTATAAGGGAGTTTTTCCATTTAAAGTGACATTATTCGAAATGGGATTATTTATTTATTTGTTTAGAGTCGCCACTTGGGATAGGATTGGCTTTTGGTGTCCCAAGTCACCGGTTTAACTTTGAATCCCAAATCGAGGAAAATTTCGACTTCCAGTTGGAGTCTGCGAACCAGAAATTCTGAATAAGGAATTCTGTTGACCCGAGGGAAGGTGTTAGGCACCCCTGAATCCCGTGGTTCTAGCAAGGTCGCTTAAATTATTATAATTGGCTAAAAATCTGATTTTAATACATGTTTTAACTTATGTGCTTTTTAAATTTAAACCGCTTTTATTATTATTTTTAAGGAGATTTGCAACGCCGTGAAAATATGTCTCGAACCACGTCACATAAATGCACCCGTAGTTTTCGACACATTTCAACTTCGTTGGGATTTGGATTTGGGTCACATAAATGCACACCCGTATTTAAGAAGGTAAAATTATTAAAAGCGTGCCTAAAAGTGGCTAGCATCTTATTAATTTTGTGGGAAGCCATGAAAAATTCGCTAAATGGCATGCCCCGAATTTCTAAAATATTTTTAATAAAGCATTTAATGAGGGCCCCGCAATTCATGCATTTTATTTGGCGAGGCTCGTCCCACTTTTTATTTAAAGGCCAATCCTAAAGTGACTTATGATTTTCTATTTAGTTTTGTTTCTAAAGGGACCTAATTAATTAGTTAAGGGATCCGGGCCCTCAAACTCCTACTTAGCTTGGAAGGCCCAAATTACGTTATAGAATTTAACCAATAATTTAATAACAAAAGTTTCAAATTCTATAGCAGATGGGGCCTAAAGATCGGCCCAGTTATGAGGCGAATCAGTCCTACAACTAGACAAACCATCTTGATGAAATATCTCAAGCCTTGGGCTCAAAATGAGCCCAATTCAAAGTGAGGAAGAAATATTCAGTGATCTGAACCAGGCTGCTTTCAACTGGGCCTATGTTGGGCCCGTTATGACAAAAAGGAATAATCCAGTTAGAACTCATTTAAATTCTATAACTCAAGATAATTAACTAGACAAACTTGTTTCATTTCTGATTTCGAATCTAACTAGTCATCTACTTCCTGTTATTGAGTCAATGCTATTAAATGCAAATGTAGTTCTAAAGTTGTTCAAACAGAGGTCCATCAACGTGGTTAAAATGACGTTACATGTGGAACCACTCTTAAAATTCTGAATCTGAAAATTAACAACTTAAGCAAGCCAAGCTGTGTCATAATTGTCCTAAACTTCACGTTTCAACCTATACAATGAATAACTAACACTAATCATGCTAGAACTAAGATCACAACCATACAGATCTGATAAAACAAAGTTTATACAGTCCAGCAATCCATTGTTTAAACTAATATAAATCGAAGCTAAGCTATATGAATCAAATTCACCTCAACTAGTACCTATTTTAACTACAAATACAGGGGGGGAAAACTAAATGAACGCAGAGATGGAAGCTAAGGCATGAACACTTTTCATTTCATCTTTCAGGTCAAAGCTACATCAGGGCTGATATGAATGTGTACCTGGAATATAAGGAAATAGAAAAGAGGAAGATAATCAGCAGCAGTAGATAGCAGTCAGCAACTCGAATCATCAACAAATAAGACCAATCTCAAGGCCAAATTGCTATCATAGCCCTAGGAACAAGTAAGGAATGATCAACGTGGAAATAATTTAAAACAGCAACAACATTCAAATAAACCCAGCAATCAAAATCGAACCAGAGATGAACCAACCAAACAAACACTTGAACACCAACTGATTTAACTCATTTTAAACCTTCAATTGCTCAGTAAATATTTCGGAATGAATATAGCAAGAATTTCTAATGATTTTCTCAATAGAACATTGAATTTTGAAGTTTCAGCCGCCTACATATCTCTATCTTTTAGCTCTTTCCCCCAAATCTGTATTGTGCCCCAAGTAACAATGCCTTTATAGGCAAGTTACTAGGGCAGCTTTAAGGGTTCATTTGATTTTCTTTAGTCCCTCTCGAATTTTCCTTTTTGCTACTTAGCCCTTTGTTTTTTGACTTGTCACTCAAGTTATTGCATTAGGTTTCTTGAAATTCTACTTTTAACCCCATCTAGGTGCTTCTAGTAGCTTTTGCCCCAAAGATTCCCTAAGTAAGCTACCCTTATT
>NW_017670373.1:55310-70967 GCF_001879085.1 Nicotiana attenuata | reverse complement strand
TACAGTGCTCCTCTTGGCAATATCTTTCGAATTATGTATGGACCTTTCCAATTAGGGGCCAAATTCCCCTTTTGCTTCCTGGTGATGAGGGAGAATGCGTCTGAGTACCAGCTGTCCGACTTCAAAATTCCTGGGACGCACTTTCTTGTTATAGGCGCGGGCCATTCTTTGTTGGTACAACTGCCCGTGACAAACTGCGGCCATCCATTTTTCATCAATTAATGACAATTGCTCTAGTCGGGTTTTAACCCATTCACTGTCCTCAATCTCCGCCTCAACGATTATCCGGAGTGAAGGAATTTCTACTTCTGCAGGTATGACTGCTTCGGTACGGTAAACCAACAAGTACGGTGTCGCTCCAATTGATGTACGTACTGTGGTACGATATCCAAGTAATGCGAAAGGTAGCTTTTCATGCCACTGCCGGGAGCTTTGAATCATTTTTCTCAAAATCTTCTTGATGTTCTTATTTGCTGCTTCGACAGCACCATTGGATTTTTGGCCGATAGGGAGTAGAGTTTCTATGTGTTATCTTGAATTGTTCACACACCTCTCCCATCAGACGACTGTTCAAGTTTGCAGCATTGTCGGTAATGATAGTTGCAGGAATGCCAAAGCGGCAAATGAGATTCGAGTGCACAAAGTCTACCACAGCTTTCTTGGTGACCGACTTGAGAGTGATGGCCTCAACCCATTTTGTGAAATAGTCAATTGCCACCAGTATGAATCTATGCCCATTCGNTTCCCTTTCTTTTGCCAACCAACCCCACTGATCCTGTGATGATTCGACAAAGTCCTGGAGGTGTGGTCGTTTAGCTGGCCTCTCGTACTCATGTTCTCTCCTGTACCAAGCAAGATATCTTGGCGACACTTCACCTTTGGCCCGATCCTGTACGCAAGTATTTGCTTTTAAATATTGACATTCGTTCCAAATCTGGCGGACTCTTGCTTCAGGAAACTGTCCGTCAGGGCTAATCTCAATTACCTGAGCACTAAGATCCTCATTTTGTGGCACTATTTGGCATCTCCCAAGTTGTCTCAAAACCCGATATGGAGCGTAAGGCTGGATGCTCCTAAGTCCCACCAAGAGAAAATGCGACCTAGCCGCTGACATGTACATGATTTCATCGACGGGTAACCATCCAAGCGTCTACTGTATCTGACTGGCATTGAGAGTCCGAAAGTATGATGTCTAGGCGGTTACTCCTTCAGGTAAACTGACCCCGTCAATTCTTGTGTAGAACTCCCCTATGCAGGTTTTCTCAGATGAACCATAACTCAGGAATTGAGGACGATGGCACAGGTGTTCAGTCATCCACATTTGCAACAAGAGATTGCACCCTTCAAAGAAGTTCCCTCCGGCTTTGCAGGCTGTGAGAGCTCGGAAGATTTCAGCTATTATCATGGGTGCAAGAGTGCTTTTGGCTTGAGTCATTAAAGTATTGACGACCCCGGTTATTTTTATGTCAATGTTTCCATCTTTCCTCGGAAATACCAAAAGTGCCAGAAAAACCACCATAAAAGCAAAACGCTTATGTTCTTCCCATTTTTGGCGGTTTCCTTTACTACATATCTTGTTTTCCGGGTTGTTGAACCCTCCGATGTGGCCATATCTGTGGTATATGAAGTGTGGAGTACAAAAACCCTTTGCCAAGTACGGATTGTGGACCGTTCTGATTATCTTCAGTGAGTCTAAGAACCTGTGCACAGCTACAGTTCTTGGGGCAACCAAGTATTTTTGTCTTAAAGGCACCTCATTATTTCCAATGTACCCGGCTATCTCCTACAAGGTCGGGGTTAGTTCAAAGTCCGAGAAATGGAAGACGTTATGTGTCGGGTCCCAACATGTGACCAACGCTCTGATGATGTCTCCCCGAGGCACAATCTCTAACAAGCCAGTAAGCCCTTTCAAATACTTTCTGACCTCGTCCTATCCTTCTTTACCCAGATCGTTCCACCATAGACGCAACTCCAGAGGGATTTTAGTCATGATTGAGAAAGGTTCATTTTGAATCGTGCTCATCCTGCACATTTATTAAGGTGATTTAATCACTTATTTTGACCTAAAAGGAAAAAATAACAAATGACACTATTTTGTTCAAATTTCCAATTTAAAACAAGCAGTCGGTTTCGTGGATACGACCTTTCAGCACTTCGTAAAGAAGATTTTAAGGCTGTGCCCGCTAACCGTTAAAATTGACCCAAGGTGGCTGTTCTTGCAAAAACAGCCTTCCGACGTCCTTTTGAGGACATTCGGCTTATTTTAAAACAAGAATGGCATCATCCGACTTATTTTGACAAAATTAAAATTTTGGTATTTTTGGCTATTTTTGCAAAAGGGTGGTTGGACCCGATGAGGGTTGCCTACGTATCTCACATCCGGTGAGAATCAAACCAGCGTAGTTCGGTCAGATTGGGAACTGATTTGAACTTTGGGAATTTTAAAAGTAAAAAGAAAATACTTTTTGTTTGAGTTTTTCATTTGTTTTCTCTGTTTCTAAGGAAAAAAGAAAATATTTTTGGATTTTGGATGTAACCTCTTAATTTTCGAAAGAGGGACTTCTTTAAGAAAAATATTTTGAATTTCTGAGCTTTTATTTATTTACAAAAGTACTTCTAGAGAAAAGCAAAAATATTTTTGGACTTCAATTTTCAAAATTTTTATTGACATTTACAAAAAAAGACTTCTAAAGAAGAAAAGAGTATTTTTGGATTTTTGTTTCTGATTTCTTTTTTTTGGATTTTCAAAATAAAGGAAACCCGTATTTTTGGATTTTGATTTTTATTGATTTTTTTTTTCCGTATGAAAGGCATCAAAAAGAAGGAAACCATTTTTGAGTTTAAAAACTTCTTTTTTTTTGAATTTTCTAAGGAAAGATTTCTAAAGAAATAATTAAAAGAAAATATTTTTGGATTTTTGAAAATTGGGGCCGGAACCGATGAGAGAATCAGTCCCGTGTAATTCGGGCAGACTGGTCAAAACCAAATATTAAAGAAAATCTTTTTCCTCTCTTTTCAAATATTTTCCTTTTTCAAAAATCCGGCAGCATTTCGGTACTAATAGGGCATTGGGTTTTTCAAATCAAAGGGTTACCCTCACTTAGCCCTAACACTGCTATTTTTCTCAATTTACACTCATTTAGACAAGCCGGTCAACATGCAAAAACCGAGCAAATAAATGCACAAGTAGTACGTAAGATTCATCAGGATGGTCTTTTTCATTTCAGGTCACCTGTCCTAGACGGACCCAACCCCTGTGTTGAGTCCCCTAAGCCAAATGCACATGATGCAAACAAACGTCCTACTAGGGATCCGGCATGAGGTTTTGTTCTTCTAGGTTTAAACCCTAGGTTTATTGGTCTAGACCTGGCTTACCCGAGCGGACAACTCGAGCCGAGGGGGGCTACATACCGGGGACCCGCAAGATCGTCCGGCTTAGTAACTTGTCCCAGCCTCTTTCTTATTTCAGGGTATGACACTAACAGAATAGGGAGTCTCAACCAGTAAGCACATCCCCGGAGGTGAGAAGAGATGGGTTTCGTAACAATTTTATATATACAATTCAGATAATATCCAAGCGGTAAAGCATTTAGCACATATAGCATGGAACATGTAGAAAAATCAGATAAAGCCAAATATAGCAATTATACTAAGCTCGAATTCTTGAACCCTGAATCGAAATTCTGGGTTTCATCCCCAGCAGAGTCGCCAGAGCTGTCACACCTCCTTTTTTACACACATACCGCGAAGGATAAATGTATAAGGGAGTTTTTCCATTTAAAGTGACATTATTCGAAATGAGATTATTTATTTATTTTTAGAGTCGCCACTTGGGATAGGATTGGCTTTTGGTGTCCCAAGTCACCGGTTTAACTTGAATCCCAAATCGAGAAAAATTTCGACTTCCTAGTTGGAGTCTCCGAACCAGAAATTCTGAATAAGGAATTCTGTTGACCCGAGGGAAGGTGTTAGGCACCCCCGGATCCCGTGGTTCTAGCACGATCGCTTAAATTATTATAATCGGCTATAATTCTGATTTTAATACATGTTTTAACTTATGTGTTTTTTAACTTTAAACCGCTTTTATTATTGTTTTTAAGAGAATTACAACGTCGTGAAAACGCGTCTCGAACCACGTCACATAAATGCACCCGCGGTTTTTGACACATTTCGACTTCGTTGGGATTTGGAGTTGGGTCACATAAATGTGCACCCGTATTTAGGAAGGTAGAGTTATTAAAAGTGCGCCTAAAGCAACTAACGTCTTTTCAACTTTGTGGGAGGCCGTGGAATTCGCTAAACGGCACGCCCAAATTCTAAGTATTTTTAATTAAGCAATTAATGAGGGCCCCGCAATTTGTGTGTTTTTGTTGAGCGAGGATCATCTCAATTAATTATTGTTTTTTTTAAAAGGCCAATCCTAAAGAGACTATGATTTTTCTATTTATTCTGGTCTCTAAAATAAAGAAAAGGCCCTAATTAATTATTGCCGTTTAAGTACCATTATGCCTAGGTCCATGATTACCAATCAACCATTATTTTAGGCCTCAATTAAATTCAAATGGGCTTCACACAGATGCCTGCAGGCCCCAAAGCTGTTGAATACGTTTAATAATGGGCCAATATCCTTCATTTGAGTCGATGCCCAGTGCAATGCTCAATTAGTAAAAAAAAACCGGTATTGATTTCCATCTCAAACCACTACATAAGGAATTACAAAATCTTATTTGAGCCTAATCATTTCACTACCATCCAAGGAGAAACAGATTGATATAATATCTGACCAGGTTTAATTCTAAATTCTAAAGCTCAAACCAGTCTACTGGTGAATTACTAAGCATCCCTAAAGATGACAATTAAACTTGAAACGTGGATCGGGTTCCGCAATTGAGGCAGTTCGATTATAGGAATTCACTACACATAAACCAGAATCGATTGAAACTGTTCTTATAACCACTGAAAATAAATCGAATGTTTAAGCATTCACATTAAAAGCTAACACGGCTCACTAACACTTGGAAGCTAACATTATTTACTAACATGATTCAATACTGTTCAAACTGATGTTATCTACTCAAGATATTCAACAAAATAAAAACATTCTAAGCTGATTAATTATACTGCTAGATGATCAATTAAGGCATAATAGTCCCAAACAACCAAAATTTAAGGAACTATCAATTGAAATGAAGCTACACTAATCAAATACACATCCACTAACATTTATTTTGACTATAAATTTAGAATATGCTACGGAGACATAGATCTGGAAGCATCAGCATGAACACTTGTATTTCAGTCAACTTTAGATTACATTGAAGCCAGTTCGAGTGTGCACCTGGAAATCAAAACAATGAGAAGGAAAATGATTCAGCAGCAGTGAATGCAAGCAGCAAAAGCAGAGGATCGATTTGGAATCAAACAGCACCACAACAGCTAGAATGAGTGATAGCAGCAACAAAATAACCAAGCAAACTTGATTGAAACCACGAAAACTCAAAGCTGAACCCAGGAAAACCTTCAGAAGACTTCAGCAACTAAACCCACCCAAAACTAGCTTGGAAGAGACCCAAAAATGACTCACACTCGAATCTAGAACTCTCTGAACTTAGATTTTTAACTACTCTAGCTATTAATCTAAAATCTCCATGGAACAGTCCATGTTTTGGAGTTTTTTTTTTGTTGTTTTCTACCCTTTTTCGGTTTTTGAAGGTTTGAAATTTGAATTTCAAAATTCAGATTAGAAACTTGAGGGAAATTTTAGATGTAATGCCTGGGGAATTTTCAGAGATTCCAAACTTGTTCAACAAGGCAATAGGCATGCCTTTTTATAGGCAAAGCCTAGGGCTGCCTTCAGATTGCTATTTACACTTTTAGTCCCTTTTTTGTTTTCAGTATTTTAGCTAGTTAGTCCTTAAAATTTTTTGACTTATTTGCCCAAGTTTATGTTGTCTAAGTTTCTGAAATTGCAAATTGGAACCTCAATCTAGAAGGTTCTAGGGGCTTCTAATTTCAGTTGCTGCAATATTCCCTAAGTAAACTACCCTTATTGCCCCTGCATTAGTCCTAAAATTACTAACCCATGTTAACTAACCTAACCTTTCTAACTAATCATGGTTAAACTAATAATTCTGAAAACTAATCAGCTAAAACCAAATTCAATCACAACTCTTAAATCTAAAACTAACTACTGAATTCCGGATTACAAACTACTATTATCTATTAGCAGTCAAACAAACTAAGAAATGAACAAAATCAACAAAATCAGTATGGAAAGAAAAATTCAACACTGGCAAACAAAAGAAAAATCCAAGAACAGGCAGAAGTATGAATCAGATTATCAAACTAAATTAAATCGAAAAATACAAACCTAGAACAGATTAACAGAAACTAATTTTAAAACAAAGAATTCAAATAACAAAAGAAGGAAAAGAAACACTCACCTATACACGGCTTGTACAAAGGCTGGATATCGATTCGAGCCTCGGAATAATGTTAAACGCTTGTTCTTCAGAAAGAACAAACGAAAACATTGTTTCGTGACTCGAATCCAACAACAGACTCAAGAAATTGGGGCAGCAGTCGCACGATTTGAACTTCTAGGGTTCTGCCGCCCCTACGATCTAAAATTCGAGAGGTTTTGGCAACATTCGAAAGATTCTGGCTAGGGATTCGGGTAGAGGGAGGTCGGAAGAGTATATGGTGTAAATTTGGTTGGATTTGGGTGAGTTAATGTTTTGGTTCGGATTTTCGATCTAAAATTCGAAGAGATTGGCAATGAATTGAAGGAAATTATTTTGGGGGTTAGAAAGAGGAGAGGAAGACGAGTCGATGATGTATTTTTGGGGTTGATTGGAGCTTCGCCGCCGGCGGAGGCGATTTCCGGCTGGCGGCGGACGGCGGAGGGCGGCGGTGAACGGTGGTGGTGAACAGGGTACGAGGTAGGGATTTTTGGTCTTTAGGATTTTCACATATTTCAGACATTATTATTCAAAGTCAAGAAGAATTATGGGCCATCGGATTGGGGTGAATGGATGGCTTGGATTGATTTGGCATTAATGCAAAACGACGTAGTATCCCTCCTATACTACGTCGTTTTATGATCGTTTGGACCGGGTAGGAGTACAGATTTGGGCCATTTTGGCCGAATTTGGGGCTTTAGCTTGGGGCCTGGGTTACTTTAAAGGGGGTTTGAGGGGTTTGGGCTTGATTATTAGCCCAATACTAAGTAGACCTATCCTTTTCTTTTAATTATCTTTTCATTTGTTCTTTTTTTTTTCATTTTTCAAATTCTTGTAAAAATACAAAATTAAAAATAATTAAAAGACCTGATTTAATTCTAAAATTAAACTAATTAATTTCAAAATCAACTAAATCCTAATTTTAAAAGAATACTAAGAAAAGGATCAAAATTAAAAGTAAAGATGCAAAAGGACTATTTTTGCTATTTTCTTCCATTTTTGTAATGTATTTTTTATGAATTATGTCAACTAAAAATGCACACAAGAATGCAAACCAGACGTAAAAATCATGCAATTAATTCCTAAAAATTCAAATAATAAAAGAAAAATTCTAATTCTAATGAATTTATAGGAGTAAATTAAGCGTGGCAAAAATCACATGCTCACAATAGTCACCGCTTCGCCATGACCATTACTCATTTTTAGGCGTTTTAGGGCTGTAAAACTAGAATTCCTCCCGATTCTTAAATTTTCGTGTATTATAGCCCACGCCTCCTGCATGGGCGAGGGCGCCCGGACCTAGATTGCTTAAAATTTTGCCGGCATATAAAAAACAACCTAAGGAACAACAGTCACAACCTCGCCATGATTATTACACGTTTTTTGGCGTTTTAGGACCATATAACAAATAGTTAGCACCTCTCCATGACTGTCACTCATATTTTAGCGTTTTAGGATCATAAAACTAGAAATTTCGCCCGATTCTCAGATTTTCGTGTGCTATAGCTCACGCCTCCTACATGGGCACGGGCGTCCG
The DNA here is from genome assembly GCF_001879085.1 of Nicotiana attenuata. Taxonomy (NCBI): domain Eukaryota; kingdom Viridiplantae; phylum Streptophyta; class Magnoliopsida; order Solanales; family Solanaceae; genus Nicotiana; species Nicotiana attenuata. The sequence continues at coordinate 62,969 of NW_017670373.1, read as the reverse complement.
GACCCGGATCGCCTAAAATTTTATATGCCCATCAAAATGATCTAAGCAACAATAGTCGCCGCCTCGCCATGATCATTATTCGTTAATGTTGTTTAAGGCCATAAAAATTAGAACTCTGCTCGATTCCTAGATTTTCTTGTGCCATAACCCACTCCTCCTGCATTGGCCCAGGTGCCCGGACCCGGATCGTCTAAAATTTTGCCGGCCTATCAAAAACGACCTAAGGAACAATAGTCACTACTTCTCCATGACCGTTACTCATTTTTTTGCGTTTTAGGGCCATAGAAGTGGAATTCCGCCCGATTCCCATATTTTCATGTGTTATAGCCCACGCCTTCTGCATGGCCGGGGCGTCCGGACCCGGATCGACTAAAATTTTACCGGCCTATAAAAAATGACCAAAGGAACAATAGTCACCACCTCCCCATGACCGTTACTCTTTTTTGGCGTCTTAGGGCCATAGAACTAGAATTCCGCCCAATTTTCAGATTTCGTGTGCTATCGCCCATGCCTCATGCATGGGCCTGGGTGCCCGTACCGGGATCGCCTATAATTTTTCGGCCCATAAAAAATGAACTAAGGAACAATAGTCACCACCTCGCAATGACCGTTACTCGTTTTTTTGGCGGTTTAGGGTCATAGAACTAGAATTGTGCCAGATTCTCAGATTTTCGTGTGCCTCCTACATTGGCCGGATCGCCTAAAATATTTTTGGCCTATAAAAAATGACCTAAGAAACAATAATCACCACATCGCCATAATCGTTACTCATTTTTTGGCGTTTTATGGCCATAAAATTGAAATTCCGTCTGATTCCCAAATTTTCATGTGCCATAGCCCGCGCCTCCTGCACGGGCCCAAGTTCCCAAAGATGGATCGTCTAAAATTTTTCCGGCCAATAAAAACGATCTAACGATCAATAGTCACCACCTCGCCGTGATCGTTACTTCTTTTTTGGCGTTTTAGGACCATAAAATTGGAAACCCGCCCGATTCTCAAATTTTCGAGTGTTACAGCCTACGCCTCCTGAATGGGCCTGGGCGCCCGGACTCAGATCGCCTAAAATTTCGCCTTCTCGTAAAAAACGATCTAAGGAACATTAGTCATTACCTCGCCATGACCGTTATTCGTTTGTGGCATTTTAGGGCCATAATATTAGAATTCTGGCTGATTCCCAAATTTTCGTATGCTATAGCCCATGCCTCCTGCATGGACCCGGGCGCCCATACTCGGATCGCCAAATTTTTTTTTGGCCCATCAAAAACGACCTAAGGAACAATAGTTGCTGCCTCTCCATAATCGTTACTCATTTATTGGCGTTTTATAGCAGTAAAACTAGAATTCCGTCCGATTCTTTCGTGTGCTATAGCCTACGCCTCCTATATGGTCCCAGGCGCCCGGACCCGGATCGCCTAAAATTTTGTCGGCCTATCAAAAACGACCTAAGGAATAATAGTCACTGCCTCGCCATGACCGTTACTTATTTTTTGGCATTTAAGGGCCATAAAGTTTGAATTCCGCCCGATTTCCTGATTTTCGTGTGCTATAACCCACACCTCCTTATGGGCCCGGACGCTGGAGCCGGATCGCCTAATTTTTTTTTGGCCTATCAAAAATGACCTAAGGAACAATAGTCACCACCTCGCCATGACCGTACTATTTTTTGGCGTTTTAGGGCCATAAAACTTGAATTTCGCCTGATTCTAAGATTTTCCTGTACTATAGCCCACCCTCCTGCATGGGCCCGGGCGCAGATCGCCTAAAATTTTGTCAGCCCATCAAAAATGACCTAAGGAACAATAGTCACTGCCTCTCCATGATCATTACTCATTTTTTGGCGTTTAAGGGCAATAAAATTGAAATTCCACCTGATTCCAGATTTCGAGTGCTATAACCCACGCCTCCTGCATCCGGGCGCCCGGACCTAGATCACCAAAAAATTTGCCGGCTCATCAAAAATGACCTAAGAAACGATAGTCACCGCCTCTCCATGATCTTCACTCGTTTTTTGACATTTTAGGGCCATAAAGTTGGAATTTCGTCCGATTCCCAGAGTTTCGTGTGCTATAGCCCACGCTTCCTGCATGGGTCCGGACACCCGGACCTGGATCGCCTAAAATTTTGTCGGGTTGTCAAAAACGACCAAAGGAACAATAGTCATCGCCTCTCCATGACCATTACTCATTTTTTGGCGTTTTAGAGCCATAAAATTGAAGTTCCACCCTATTCCCAATTTTTCGTGTGGAATAGCCCACGCCTCCTGCATTGGCCCGGGCGCCCGGACTTGAATTGCCAAATTGTTTTTCGGCCCATCAAAAACAACCTAAGGAACAATAGTCATCGCCTCGCCATGACCGTTACTCGTTTTTGGCGTTTTAGGGACATCAAACTAGAATTCTGCCCGATTCTTAAATTTTCGTGTGCTAGCCCACATCTCCTGCATGCGCCCGTTTGCCCGGACTCGGATCGTCTAAAATTTTGTCGGCCCATAGAAAATGACCTAAGGGAACAATAGTCACCGCCTCGCCATGACCGTTACTCGTTTTTGGGCATTTTATGGCCATAAAACTGAATTCCATCCGATTCCCAGATTTTCGTGTGCTATAGCCCACACCTCCATCATGGGCCCGGGCGTCCGGATTCGGATCGCCTAAACTTTTTTCGGACCATAAAAAATGACCTAAAGAACAATAGTCACCGCCTAGATATGACCATTACTCATTTTTTGACGTTTTAGTACCATAAAACTGGAATTCCACCTGATTCCCAAATTTCGTGTGCTATGGCGCATGCCTCCTGCATGGGCCCTGGCGCCTGGATTCGGATCGCCTAAAATTTTATTGGACCATAAAAATGGCCTAAAGAACAATAGTCACTGCCTCGACATGAACGTTACTCATTTTTTGGCGTTTTAGTACCATAAAATTGGAATTCCACCCGATTCCCAAAATTTGTGTCCTGCGTGGCCGGACGTCTAGAGTAATTACAAAAAGTTACAAATATGTATCTAAGTTAAAAATACTATTTTTTACATAAAGTTATTGATATGTATCAAAATTGTATTAACAGAGGAAATTTTGATTGAAATTTTAGAGAGAAAGAAGAATACATCACATACAAAATATATACAAATCATATATAAAATACATATTGTATAAAATTTGTATGAAAATTTTATTTAAGTTGTATGATGTTGTAGTTATATTCAACTGGGTAAAAATAATGTATGAAAGTTGTAGATAAGTTATAAATAAGTTTTATACTATATAATTAGTTATATAAAACTTATTTCTAGTTCATATACTGTTATAGATGTATCAAATTTAAATATTTCGGCATTCAACTTTTCCAATATTTGATTGAAGTTTTTTTATTATATTGGTGGATGATATCGAGGACTTCCAAAAATTAATATGACTTTCAAAAGCTTGTTAACGCACGCATCATGAGTCTAGTTACTTAATAAATAACTTATAAATAATTTTGTACGCCATCAAATACATAAGTTAAACTCTAAAAAAGGAAGGAAAGAAAAGAAAGCAAAAAGCACCTAGTTAACATTAGTTATGGAAAAAGACAAATCATTTTATTAAAAGAAAACAAAAACAAAATAGAAGAACACAACATAAATAGTAGCCTTACTGCCTGTAAATCTCAAGCAAGTGACAGTTAGTACTCTTCAGACATGGCCGTAGCCCCAAATTTCTACTACTTCTACTAACACTAGTCCCATTTTCCTCTGAAATTTATAGCTAAAAAACACGATTTCTTTCTCAGTTTTGTCCCACAAAAATCCTCTATGTATCTTTAAAGAAGTCTGAAATAATTAGAAAAATAGAGTGATGGAGGGAAGTGGGGAAGTGGGTTTTGTAAGAGCAGATCGTATAGATTTGAAGAGCATAGATGAGCAAAAAAAGAAAAAAAGGAGAGGAGATGAGAGAAAAAAGGAAAGGGGTGTAACTGAATCCCCTAATCTAAGGCAATAATAATGGATTGTGTATTAATAGAGGCGGCATAGAATAGGGAAAGAGGAGAGGAGAGAAAAAAGAAAAACGATGTAACGGAATCCCCTAATTTAAGGTACTAATAATGGATTGTATATAATTTATAAATAATCCTTGTTTAGGGCGGGTAATATACAACTCTAGGACTATTTTGGTAAATAAGTTTCAAATATTGTATAGGAAAGAAAAAATCCCATTTGACAATTTTTATGGGCTTTAGAAGCCCAAGGACTTTGCAGTCATTTGGCCCAAATTTTCACCTTTGTGCAATGGGAATTTGATAGAGAAACTTTCAGAAACTACTATGTTTTAGTTGTTATTAGCTAGTTGTAGCTGCCATTTATTATATTACTTCCTATAGCTATGTTTTCAGATTTTTTAGAGTGTATTCGATGTATTTAAGCTACTGTATTCATGAATACAGTAACATTTCTAAGCGTGAAACAGGGAATTACAGCTAGACAGATTTTTGTATTCGAGTGTATTCGACTGTATTCATGGCGTGAAACATGGGATTACAGCTGGACAGATTATTGTATTCGACTGTATTCACGGCGTGAAATAGGAGATTACACTGTTTTTAAACGAAAAGTGAATCAATTAACATAATAGACTCCTAATACAACTCAACAAACTCAATTATAACAGAGAAATTTTATATTTCCAGTTATAAAAAAGATTCTCAACCGAAAAACACCCCAAAAACATAGCAATCTTTAGAGAAATTATATAATACATCTGAATACATAAATTATATTAATCAAAAAAAAAATATGAATACATTCATTGAATATAGCGAGACAGTGAATAGAATGAAATACATAGACTACAGCGAGATACATTGAAATACAATGAAAAAAAAAGACAATGAATACAATGAAATACAGCGAGATACATTGAAATACATTGAAATATATTAACAGAAAATTCAAGTTGCTCAGCCCCCAACTTCGTCGTCTTTGTTCAAGAACAACCCTAATGTCGTCTCGTTGAAACAACATCAATATCCAGTCCTCGCTCGCCGTCACCGTTGCCTCTGGTTGCCGACGATTAGCACGTAACTACCGGATTGAAGACAAAGCATGTGATGAAAGGGAGAAGAAGAAACTTAGAAGCCGCTCTAATAGACTGTTTCCATCGACGCCACTGTTCCTGTTACCATAATACCCTCATGTGCGCTTCAAAAAACCTATTCTTTGTAACTGAATTTGAATGGCACTTGTGGATTGGGACAGAAAACCCCAGATTGGGCAGAACCCTAGAACGACGAAGAGAAGATGACACAACATAGCACATTGAGTTAATTCAACTTAATAGGCTGTAATAAATCATAAATTACAAATTAAATCATCACACCTGTGCCATTTTCAACGTCCACATGAGTCTGTTTAGGGTTGTATGGGTATTTTGGTGGCCTTTTCTGGTTCTTGGCCATATCAGATATTGAAGCTTTTTGATTTTTCTCCAAAGTTGTTGACTTCACTTCTCTCTCCATTCCATTCTTGCTGAAAAATTCCAGATTGAGAGTCAAAGCTGTCCGTTTCGATCTGTATTTGGGAGAATTGTGGTTGTATTCATGGAGAAAGACTGGAGTTGAAAGAGAGAGGGTGGAGAAAAATCTGAAAGAATGAGAGAGAAAAATAATACAAGGCATATTTTATGGCTTAAGAGTAGGAGGTGACCATAAATAGATATTTGGCTATAAAAATCAAAAGGTAGCTATGAAATATAATTTTTTAAAAGGGTATTTATTTAAAATAAATAAGGTATGAACCTTTGCTATAGGAGGTAACTATTCTGATTTGATATGATCAATGTATGAATCACAAACGTTCTTTAGACAAATTCTAAGAGATTGTTTGGTGCGCAGACTAAATTATCTCGCGATTATAATTTCAGGATTAATTTATACCATATGAGAAGTGGGATAAAATAATCCCAAGTTTGATAAGATAAGATGGGATAATCCCATATATAGGTGTTAATCGGGTCGGACTGGCCCGTTTTCAACCCGCTTCAACCCGGTTCAGCCCGTTACTGTAGCTTAATGTCCGGGCTGGGACGGGTTGGTCCGGGGACGGGTTTTGGATGAACATATTTTGGATAAAGGTGCACCGTACCCGGTAAGCCCGTTAACCCGTTAACAGGATGCAGCCCGTTATCAGCCCGGTTACCATTACAATTTTTTTTAATTATTTGGACCGTTGCCAACGGTCAAAATTTAGTTAAAAAAACAAAAAAATTACACTAGTCCGGCCCGCCCGAACCCGTTAAGCCCGAACCCGAACGGGCCCACAATAACCTGAAAATTCCCAACCCGCTACCAGCCCGTTATCCCAGCCCGTTAACCAACCCGTTTCGATAACGGACGGGCTGGTTTTTTTTTGTTCAACTCGTCCCAGCCCGCCCGATAAACACCTCTAATCCCATATCTTACCTTATCCCTCGTACCAAAAGACCCCTAATGATTATGTTGTGCATGGATATACCATATTTCCAACGGGAAAGGGGAGAAAGCCAATTTTTTTGACTTTGGTGGTGGGCAGGTGCCCAAGAGCGAAGTTGGTAGGAAATGATGTACCTAATCTTAGGACCCGTTTGGCCATGAGTTTTGCCAAAATAAATTTGGAATGTATTTTCAAAACTCATGTTTGGCCATAAATGTTGCCCACATTTTGGCAAAATCCCAAATCCCAAACCCCAAATCCCAAAATTACCCTAATTGCTGATTTTGGGCCAAAATCTCAAAACTTGGGAATTATATACATATTTATCCAAAATAAAGTTGGGAAATATATTTTGAAAACGTGTCCAAACACATTTTTCTCTTCAAACCAAACTTCACCCAAATCAGATTTTTCAAAATATATTTGGGATCTATGGCCAAACGCTAGCTTAGTTTCCAGCTATTTCTTCTCCCATACGAGTTTGTACTTGTTGTTGATATTGCTTGTTTTTATTGTTTCTTTTCATTCTTCTTGAGCCGAAAATTTATAGGAAACAACTTTTCTACCTCTCTAGACCCATAATAAGGGTGAGGTGCGTGTACACATTACCCTCCTCAACCTTAAATAGGAGTATCTTTTTTCTAGCGAACCTTGTAGATTGTAGGAATATTTCAAATGAAAATGTCAATATCTTTAAACCTTCACTCACAAGTTATCCACCTTCAGGGTGTGTTTGGTATAACGAAAAATGTTTTACGTGGAAAATATTTTCCAAGAAAATGTTTTCTTGCAAAACAAGTAGTAATCTTATTCATTTTCCGGTGTTTGGTACGCAAATTAAGGAAAATGACTTCTCAAGAGTATTCATAAATAATTTAGATATAATAGACATGAAGCCATAAACTTTCAAACCGGCAACCTTCCGAACCCACAAATTTCATAAACTTTTGAACCGCTAAACTTTCAAAATCGCGGAATTTCGAACCCGTAAACTTTATAATTTCTAAACCCGTAAACTTCCAAACACATAAACCTCCGAACTCATAATTTTGGAACTTGTAAAAATTTTTAACCTTTAAACCGATAAATAAAAAAATTAAAACTGAAAATATATTTAAAAAATATTTTTTTTGGGGAGAGGGGGGGGGGGTAGGGACAGTAAAACGAAAAAAAAAGAACGTAAAAAGTAAAGTTTAAAAATTTTAAAC
>NW_017670373.1:36241-55290 GCF_001879085.1 Nicotiana attenuata | reverse complement strand
AAAAAGTAAAAATTTTTTTTTTGGGCGAATGGAGGAGGGGGGGAGGGGCAGGTGAGGGGGTGGGGGGTCGTGCAGAAAAACGAAAAAAATAGAAATTTAAAATTGCAAAAAAAAAATAGAAGGTAAAAAAGAAAAAAAAAATTTTTGCGGTGTGGGGGGGTGGGGGTGTTGGGGGGTGGGTGAGGTGGGGTAGAAGGGTAGTAGGGTGGGTGGTAACTGAAAAACTGAAATTGAAAAACAAAATAAGTCTTTTTGGAGAGGGGGTGGGGTGGGGTGGTGAAGGTGGGGAAGGTTGAGAAGAAGTTTTGAAAAATGTTTTCCCTTCTCTTGATAAGGAAAACATTTTCCTCCATTTGGAGGAAAATAAGTTCATAAGGAAAATGTTTTCCAAAACATTTAAGCCAACCAAACATGGAAAAATTGAAAAACATTTTCCGTTCGTACCAAACACACCCTCTTCAGAGACTTTTCTTTTTCTTAGAAAAATACGACATTCCACAACAACTTTTTGTCCAATTTCAATAATTTTTTTGCCCAATTCAACTGCATTTATTTGTCCAAAGACTTTAGCATAGTTGAATGTATCTGCTTTGAAATGTCAAAACTACAAGTCACTATTCTACATAGAACTATTTCATCACCTCTGTCTCTTCACTCCTCTCTTCTTCATCTTCAAAAAAAAAAAAAAGAAAGAAAAAACCCCATCATCACCTTGAACAGTCACACACTGTTCGCCCTCCTACTGTCTCTCGCCGCCGTACTGACACTTGTCTCCGTCGTCATCGCCGCCGGGGCAGTAAGCACTTCTGACTTCCAAAAAATCACGAGAGAAGAGAGAAATTACAGGCAAAAGAAAGTAATTGACATTTCCCATAAATATGTTCCTGATTTGCCAACTTTCGGTTCAAAAAAAGGGTTAGGCAACTTCATAAGACTTCAAACAAGTATCAAACTGGGTGATCTCTCAAATGATTCAGTATAAAACAAGAATCATGTATAAAACGAGATAGGTTAATGTGTGTAAAGGTTCTTGGCTTGCCTAGCTTCCACGAGTAGGCACCATCATGACCCCCGAGGGTGGGAATTCGGGTCGTGACAAATTTTAGGTCAATCCATTAACAAAATTCAAGAAATTCATCAACTGTATAAACACACGAAAAAATAAACATAATAAGTAATTCATGTGTCATGACCCAAATACTTAAAAAAAAATAATGTTATTCATGGTGAGTATTGCTCACAAGGCCGTATTCGATGGTTCCATCAATTTTTAGACCAACCGGAGCCCGTCCACAAAATTCAAAAAATTTATCATGTATATAAAACACATGACAAAAATAGACATAATTACTAATTCCTGTTTCATGACCCCGAAACGCCAAAAAACGAGTATTGCTCACTGATCACGCCCAACTATGCCTTATAAAAAGGACAATGCGGTCGTTGCAAATATAATCCAGTTTACAAGTCCGGAGTCGAATCTCACAGAGAATTAACCTATCAATTACCTTTGTTGGAATCACTAAATTCTTTATAATCAACTTCCCCAAACGTTATAAACAATAGTTGATGGTTTTTCTACTAACTAAGATTGAAAATAAATAACTAAACAGTTGTAAGCTAAATATGCTTGGGTTGTAAACAATAATGAGAAGATTCTAAGGTAGTGATTTCGCCTATTGATGGAATCCTTTCCGGTTATGTTTCATATAGATTCACCAAAATATCTCTATCAATCATGAGCACTCTTCTTACCGTAAATCTCTCCCGAGTAATTGCGATAATTTACTAGATGCACTCTCGAGTTACGCTAGCTGACTTTGTTTATTACAACTCACTTTAAATTACACCCAAGGCTTCGTTATCCCTAATCCCGCCTTTAAACCCGCAATAATAGATCCCTCTTATACTTTGGGAGTGGTGTTGTTCAACAATTACCTAAATATGCACTCTCTCCCGAGTTATGCACACTAAATAGGCACAGCTAATTGAAGATCCTGTCAATTAACTACAATAAACACGTAGTTGAACAAATAGAGATTAACCGGCAAACTATATGAACATAATCAAGAAGTTCTTCCTTCAATAGGTTCCATCAAAACCTTAGACTAAAGTATTTAGCTACTCATAACAATGTAAAGATAAACTACGAAAATATTCATCGTGGAAAATTGCAAGAAAAGAAGAAATAAAGAACTATGATGTTTTTGGGCGATCTCTCACACTTGTGTTTCTTGCCCAAGAACTCTCCAAAATAAATCTGACCTAATGTGGCCGAATTCCTACTTTTTATAAGGGTTTTACACCAAGTTTTTCCGACTTGACACTTTAGTCCCTGGCTTTACCGCGTTCTGCCGCGGTCCCACCGCAGTTACGCCAGGACAGCGGCCAAATAGGTGCTCTGAATCTGCAGCTCTGCTCTGTCGCGGTCCTACCGCGGTTACGGTCTGACCGCGGCAGCCCAAGTTTAGCTCTGCTTTTGTCTCTTCACTTGGTGCATTTCGTGGGCATTGTTTGATTGGCCTCCTTTTCTCCGTAATTGATCCCAAACTTGCTCTATCGACTTCATTCGTTGGATATAGCCTGCAAAGCATGAAAATCACTAATCAGAGCATTTGGTTATCACTTCTTACCACAAAGCTATACAAAAATATGATTCTTTAGGGTCCAATTATAGTCTAATTCACCTATTATCAACACCCCACACTTAAATCTTTGCTCGTCCTCGAGCAAGTTGAACCACACTTCTAGGCCTAATCATTTGATGCATTACCCTTTTTATATCACACATGCTATTATGAAGGAACAACCTAAGCAGTGCAACAGCCACACCTCAGATGAAGACTCTAATGCCATGCCACACTCATGCTTACTCTATGTACTCTAACAGAAGTGAAGACTTGCTCTTTCTTCTTGAGTTAAATGCCCTCACATCACATTTTTTTTGGAGAAGTTCCGCACACATGAAATCAAACAACAAGGAACTGTAGATAGAAAGAATTCACTCACTCTAAGCAAAGAACATTCATATGCCACACAGATACACCATAAGCTTGCCCTTAGTGTAATACTCTACTAATCGAGTTGCTCAGTCTAAGATCAATAGGGCTTCATTTGGTTGTAATGTAGGCTACGGGACGGGTAGGATACATTTAGATATGAAAGTAACTACACCTCCCTAAGCACTTTAATACATACATTTTATCAATTAAACCTCATCCTTATGTCACCCCAAAATTCCACCTTCACATCAGTGTAATTACCCCATTCTTCTTTAAGCACACACTTTGCATCAAGAGCCACCACTTATCTAGGTATTATATATATATATATATATATATATATATATATATATATATATATATATATATATATATATATATATATATATATATATTTTTTTTCAAGTGGCTCTTCTTTTTCANATTATACACACACACACACACACACACACACACACACACACACACACACACATATATATATATTCAATTCAAGTGGCTCTTCTTTTTCAAAACAGTGCACCTTTCTCCTTATTCAACTAGTTCCACTCGAAAGCTAAACCGACCACCCCGCACTTTAACTTTTACAAGGTTCATAATAATTCAAGTGCTCATGAGAGGTGAAAAGGTTCAAATAAATGGTTAATTCAAACCAATGGGTAAGGCTTGTAATGTGGTTGCCAAAGAAAAATGATTATAGGCTCAAAGGGGTTAACTATGGTAATATGTACAGGTGGATTAATGATTATATGGGCTACACAAAGAAATGCCTAAATCATCTCTAAGACCAAACAACTACTATTTCGCTTTGCACACACACGGGAGTTCTAGGTATCGCATGCAAGCATAGAATACGTGTATAACCTCACACACACTTGGCATATAACTCAATCCAAATTAGTTTGTCAACACATTCACATGAGTGTTCAAGCAAGACAGGGTGTGCAAAATTAAGGCATAAGATTAAGAGTCTACACATGAGCCTAGGCGTCGCACCCTCAAGTTCGTTTTAAGTATTTGCAGGTATGTACACCACGGGATGCATTCTTGCCCAACCCATCTTAGCCCAAAAGAGTCCTAAGGGTCCTAAAATCTATTAAAAAAAAATCTACCTAACCCGGTTCAAGAAAAACCCTTGGTAAAGAACCGCGGTCAAAAGAAAAACCAAGGGGGAATTACTACACTACCTAAAAAGAAAAAAAAGAAAAAAAAAATCTTTTTTTGGCTTTTTGATTAGACTACTTCCCTCAAGAATACTGTCTAGGTGGTCCGTCATCAGGAAGAGTCTCCTACCTTTTCTAGTTTTTTTTTTATTTTTTTTTATCCGACTTTAGCCCTCAAGAGACCCGTCGACAAATGTCCGTCATTGGGCCAAGTCAGTTACATCTAAGCTACATACACAACAACACATATATACACTAACAACACATATATACACTAACCCAAGTCTCCCACCCCACACACAAAGAGTATGGCATGTCCTCATGTCATAAAACAATTTAAAGCACAGAAGGGTAAGAGGACTTCCCTGGTCATCATTCGGAGTCATAGACGGTGTTGGGATCCACGTGACAGGCCCTTCCTAGAGCACGGAACCAAGCCATCACCCAGATCTCAGACCTGGCCTGCCGTCTAGACATGGCATCCAAACAAACATGCAGGCCATCTACCGAGGAGCGAAGTTCTGCCACGTCTTACTCCACAGAAGGAAACGAGGGTCGGCTGGAGTATGATCTAGAGAACTCCACCCTAGTTCGGAGTTGCCGTGAGGATCCAGCTGCATCATAAGACCTCCTGGGTGGTGCTATGGGTGCTGGGGTGTCATCATCCTCGTCAAGCTCAATGGGCCTAGGTGCATCTCTTCCCACTTTGATCTTCGAAGCTCTGAATGTTGTTCTTGTGGGCAAAGATCCATCTGTAGGACTGGCGGGGACATTAGCCAGCAGACATAACCTCGTCACAAGCGAGGGGAAGTAAAACCCCTTAGTCATCAGAGGTGACCGGAGGATCATTTCATCTCCAATGATTTTCGCAACATCAACGTCCTTCCTGGTCACGAAGCACCAAACCAAAAGAGCCCGTAAGCTGTTCACATCTGTTGTGTTGCCCGTGGGCAGTAACTACTGCAAATCATGGTGAACCAGCATTTAGCTTCCCATGTGAACGATTTGGAATGCAGGGTCATATTTTCCTGTATCCAAACTGGCCGTCCCCCTGAGCATATGGACTCAATTAGAGTATCCCAATCGACCCCCGGAGAATTGTGGTAATAATTATTGTCACCAGTGAACGAAGGCAGCTGCAGGACCTGGCGAATTTTCTGTACCGAGGCATCTACTACTCTGGCCCGCACCACTACAGAACGGCACATATGTTCCGGGCAGTTCACGTAGAACTCCCAGACTATCATTGGGTTTGCCGTTTCAGGTTCATCGAACAAGAACTCCATCCCCCTTCGGCGGATTTCCTCGTACATGTCCGATTTTTCGACACGGAGGGCAACCCTGTCAAAACCAATCTCCGGGACAAAGCTTTTTGCAGCTTTTGCATGAAACCTGTCCTGGGCCTCCTCGGACGTGAACCGGGTGGCATCATAAGTCGGGACGTCGGAAGTGCTTTCCAAGTTCCTACGCTTCTTTCGGGCCATAGTACCTGCAATCAATTCATCATAACGATCAGGGGTAGCCAAACATGTGCCAGTCGGATGGATACTCAGACTTCGCCACCCGCTGGCACCAAACAATTACCCAAAGTGGACAACATCCACTATTGTCCCCACACCACTTATCAATGATACAATTCCGCCCTATAAAATCCGACGCAAGCTTCCAACAATAAATACAGTTAAATGCTACCACCACCCACCCCACACACAAATCATCAACTAGAAATACACCCCACACCTACACAAATCAACCCGGAACACCAATTACAACACCAAACTTGGAGTCTAAAACCCCATTGCAACCAAAATCAAGGATTATATACAATAATTACTGCATAATGCAAAATACATATAACACAAGGAAAAGTAGAAAAACTTACGTGACGATTACCGCGGAGTCTTGAGAAAAAAAAATTAGGGGGTTGTAGGGGTGGGGCATTTTTGAGGGGGGGGGGGGGGTTTTGTGGATGGGTAGGGTTTGGATGGAGAAGGGGGTAAGAAGAAGGAGTAATGGGGGGTTTTTGGGTTATGGGAAGAAGAAAAGAGAAGAGAGAATGGGTTTTGGGGAGAAGAAGAAGAAGGAGAATGGAGAAGAAAAGGGTTTGGGAAGAAGAAGAAGAAGAAATTTGGAGAAGAAGATGAGAGAAGATAGAGAAGAGATGAGAGAGTATGAGAGAAAAGGGGGGTTGTCGGTTGGTAAGGGTTGGGGTGTGGGTAGGTTAGGGTAAGTTAAGGGGGGGGGGGGGAAAGAAAATAAAAAAAAAATTTAATTTTTAATTTTTTTCCTGCACAACGTACCTGGGCCTGGCCCGAATTGCCGCGGTCGTACCGCGGTTACGCCGCGACCGTGGTGAACCAACTTCAGAGAGGGTCCTTCACCGCGGTCCCACCGCTATTACGCCCCGACCGCGGTGGACCTGTTCCTGGATGCCAATTTCGAGGTTCTTTTCATTGTTTTGCCCCTTAGGCACTATTTTTACCTCTTTTAATGCCTACCTTATCCATGTTATGCCCAGGCTCGTGATGCAAAGTCCTCCGCACTAACCTGCATATATACAACATGTTAGAATTTCTACTATCGTGGGTTGCCTCCCATGAAGCGCCTGATTTAACGTCGCGGCACGACGCAGCACGAGCGCAAGATTCGCTCAACCTCTCTCCCTTTTTTTATATGATATTACAGACTACACTTACAACACATTCGTGGGTTGCCTCCCACGCAGCGCCTGATTTAACGTCACGACACGACGCACGCAAGCGCATTTAAGGCTCGCTCGACCTCTGAGGTTCAGTCAGGTGGATCTCAGACCCTTCCTTTGGTTCGTTCATGCCCACATATAGTTTTAATCTCTGCCCATTGACTCTAAATGTACGAGAGTCTTTCTCAGCGGAGATCTCTACAGCACCTGAAGGGAATACTGCAACCACTCGAAACGGTCCAGACCATCTTGACTTAAGCTTACCAGGGAACAGCCGCAATCTTGAGTTATAGAGCAATACCATGCCCCCGGGTCTGAAATGTCGCTCAACAATGTTCTGGTCGTGTAACCTCTTCATTCTTTCCTTGTACAATCTTGTACTCTCAAAAGCAAGACGTCTGAACTCGTCAAGCTCATGCAACTCAGTGATTCTAGTTGTGCCTGCAGCTTCAATATCTAAGTTCAACTGCTTCAATGCCCACCACGCTTTATGTTCAAGTTCGACTGGCAGGTGACAGGCCTTTCCAAACACCAACTTATACGGTGACATACCAATTGGTGTTTTAAACGCGGTCCTGTAGGCCCAGAGTGCATCATCTAGCTTTCTCGCCCAATCAGTTCTTGTGGCGTTCACAGTCTTGGTTAACACGCTCTTTATCTCTCTGTTGGACACTTCAACCTGCCCACTAGTTTGCGGGTGATACGGAGTAGCCACCTTGTGGCGCACGTCATACTTTGCAAGCAACTTTTCGAAGGGTCTATTACAGAAGTGAGTGCCTCCGTCACTGATAATCGCTCGTGGTGTCCCGAATCGGGTGAATATGTTCTTTTTCAGAAATCCCACCACTACTCTTGCATTATTAGTGGGTAACGCAGTAGCTTCTACCCATTTGGACACGTAGTCCACAGCAACAAGTATATATTTATTGCCAAAGGAGCTGACGAAGGGACCCATGAAGTCAATCCCCCAGATATCAAACACTTCCACTTCTTGAATCGGGTTCATGGGCATCTCGTGGCGACGGGAAATGTTCCCAGTCCTCTAACATTCATTGCAGCCCTTCACCCATAGGTGCGCATCTCTAAACACTATTGGCCAAAAGAATCCGGCCTCAAGCACTTTCCCAGCTGTCCTGACCCCTCCAAAATGTCCTCCATATGCCGATGCGTGACAAACCTGCAAAACAGAAGATTGTTCTATCTCGGGGACACACCTCCGGATCATATTGTCAACATATATTCTAAACAGATAAGGCTCATCCCAATAATACATGCGGCTATCACGATAAATTTTTTTTCTTTGGGCAGATGAAAGGTCATGAGGAACTATACCACTGGCCAGGTAATTAGCAAAGTCTGCATACCATGGCGCTTCCTCAAGATTAGTAGCGAGCAGCTGCTCGTCTGGAAAGGTTTCCAGGATCTCTTCGACCTCGATTGATTTTTCAGCTCCTTCAAGTCGTGATAGATGATCAGCGACTTGATTTTCTGTGCCCTTACGGTCACGAATTTCGAGGTCGAATTCTTGCAACAGCAGCACCCAACGAATCAGGCGCGGCTTAGACTCTTTCTTTTCAATTAAGTACCTGAGAGCTGCGTGGTCAGTATATACAATTACCTTGGAAACAATCAGATATGATCAGAACTTGTCGAAAGCAAACACCACGGCCAACATCTCCTTCTCAGTCACAGTGTAATTCAGCTGGGCTCCACTCAGCGTTCTACTAGCATAGTATATTGGATGCATCAGCTTGTCTTTCCGCTGTCCCAGCACTGCCCCACTACGTAGTCACTAACATCACACATGAGTTCGAACGGTTTCTCCCAGTCGGGGGCAACTATGATAGGTGCTGTGACTAGCCTCTTTTTCAGCTCCTCAAATGCTACCCTGCAATCATCAGAAAACAAGAAAGGGTGATCTTTTTCTAACAACTTACAGAGAGGGTTGGCGATCTTTGAGAAGTCTTTTATGAATCGCCGATAGAAACCGGCATGCCCGAGGAAGCTTCTGATTGCTTTGACTGAAGTTGGAGGGGGTAGCTTTGCTATCACATCTACCTTAGCACGATCCACCTCAATTCCTTTGCTTGACACCTGGTGTCCCAAGACTATGCCCTCTTGTACCATAAAATGGCACTTCTCCCAATTCAGAACCAGGTTAGTCTCGATACACCGCTTCAGCACACGAGTCAGATTTATCAGGCACTCATCAAATGAGTTCACCACCACTGAGAAGTCATCCATGAACACCTCCATTATATCCTCTACCATGTCAGTGAATATGGCCATCATGCACCGTTGGAATGTGGCGGGTGTGTTGCATAGGCCAAAGGGCATCCTCCGAAAGGCATAAATGCCATACGGGCAAGTGAAAGAAGTCTTCTCTCTGTCCTCCGGTGCAATGGAGATCTGATTGTACCCGGAGTACCCATCTAAAAAACAGAAATGTGACCTCCCTGCCAATTTGTCTAACATCTGATCAATGAAGGGAAGTGGGAAGTGGTCTTTCCGGGTGGCTAGATTTAACTTTCGATAGTCCATGCAAATTCTCCAGCCCGTGACGGTTCTTGTAGAGATCAATTCATTCTTATCATTCTTAACTACCGTCATGCCACCCTTTTTAGGAACACATTGAACTGGGCTAACCCAGCTGCTGTCAGAGATTGGGAAAATGATTCCCGCATCTAACCACTTGATTACTTCTTTCTTCACCACTTCCTTCATATTGGGGTTCAGCCTTCTTTGGTGTTCCCTGGAAGGTTTGTGTCCCTCTTCCAGTAGAATTTTGTGCATACAGTAGGCGGGGCTGATCCCCTTTATGTCTGCCATGGTCCACCCAATGGCAGTCTTGCACTCCTTAAGTACCTGCAATAGTTGTTGAGCCTGCACATCTAACAAACTAGATGAGATAATAACAGGTAATGTGGAGTTAGGTCCAAGAAATTCATACCTGAGATGGGCGGGCAATGGCTTTAATTCCAGCTTTGGTGGTTCTTCGATGGATGGCTTGGCTGGAGGAGTTTCTCGATTTTCCAAGTGCAAGGGCTCAAACTCTAGGGATCTATCCCAGAACCCTCTACCCTATAACGCCAATACCCATTCCGCCAGATCCTCTCCATTTACCTCATCCAAATTCATTAGACATGCAGCAAGGGGGTCCTCAATAGTCAGCCTTTCATCATCAGTCTCTACAATTACATCCACGACATCAATAAGAGAGCAATTGGCGAATTCACTTGGTCGCCTCATAGATTTCTGCACATTGAATGTTATTTCTTCATCGTTCCGCCTCATCTTGAGCTCCCCAATCTCACAATCAATTAGAGCTCTCCCCATGGCCAGGAACGGTCTTCCCAAAATTATAGGAATCTCTTCATCCACCTTACAGTCTAGGATCACAAAATCTGCAGGGAACACAAATTTCCCTACCTGAATCAGTACATCGTCTAGGATTCCAGAGGGTCGTTTTACAGTCCTGTCAGCCAACTACAACAACATAGAGGTGAGTCTAGCTCTTCCAATGCCCAACCTCTTATAAATTGTTAGGGGCATAAGATTGATGCTGGCCCCTAGATCACACAGTGCCTTAGCAAAAGCAAAATTACCAATAGTGCATGGAATTGTAAAGCTCCCTGGATCAGACAGCTTTTCCGCAATTGGTCTAGTCACCACTGCACTGCAGGTCTGAGCAAGAGTAACTGTGGCCAAGTCTTGGAAATCAAACTTTTGGGACATCAAGTCCTTCATCATTTTTGCATACCCAGGCATCTCCTTCAAAGCTTCAATCAATGGTATATTTACCTGGATTTGCTTCAGCATGTCAAAGAACTTCTTGTATTGCTCCTCCTTTTTGTACTTAGCCAAACTCTGGGGGAAGGGTGCAGGGGGTCTCTTCTTCCCAATCACTTGGGATTGATCTTTATCAGCTGCTACCTCAACTACTGGCTCCTGGACCGTTTCAGCTTCCTTCTCGGTCTCATTCTGAATGCTATTTTCTTCTTGAGCAGGCTGGACTGTCACCTCAGTCAGTTTCGTTGATTCATCCAGCTCGATGGGCACCGGTATGAGTGTCTCAGCCTGTCTAGCTTCTCGAGCCCTTTCTTTCTCTACATCCAGATATCTGCCATTACGTAGACTCACCGCCATCAGCTGCTTCGGTCCCTGATCTTTTGGATTTATCTGGGTATCTTCCGGTAGTGTCCCATGAGGACGATTGTTCAGAGACATCGAAATCTGGCCCACCTGTACCTCAATATTTTTGATTGCTGCATCATGTGCATCGACTCTCTCATTAATTTTAGAATTAGAGCCAATAACCTGCTGCATCATGCTTCAAGTCTAGCAAACCCATCATCCTGCCTTCCACCATGTTGCTGCTGAGGTGGGTGATATCCCTGCTGCTGATTCTGATTATTATATCCTTGTGGTCGTGGGTAAGGTGCCATGTTGTTGGGGGGTCTCATACCTCCCATCTTCCTGGTGTTGAACTGTGGCCGTGGTGGCCTGTACTACTCATTTTGTGGACCCCAGTTCTGACCACCCTGTCTCTGGCCGCCATAATTAGACATATAGTTCATGTATTTAGGGTAGTGATGATGATCGTGTTCTGCATTCCACTGATTACCAACTGGCTGACTAATGCACGATGCGCACAAGCCCCCATTAGTAGTATCAACAATATGTACCTGCTGTTTCTGTCCTGACTCTTCCACCTTCTTGGTGAGTATGCTTATCTGTGTCAATAAGGTAGCCATATTTTCAGCCATAAAATTGGATGGATCTAAAGGCACTGAGTGCACCACTGGAGTGATAGGTGCATTTTTGGTTATCCATCCCGAATTCTGTGCCATCTTGTCAAGCAGACTCTGGACCTCTCTCCATGTTTTGCTCAAGAATGCCCCACCAGCTGAAGCATCAACAATATTCTTTACGCTATCTGACAATCCCATGTAGAACCGCTACCCCAACATTAGATCTGGAACACCATGGTGTGGACATATGACCAGCATCCCTTTAAAACGCTCCCATGTTTCATGCATAGTTTCCATCGGTCTCTGTTTAAAGCTCAAAATCTCATCAATTTGTTGAGCAGTCTTGTTGGGTGGGTGGAACTTGTTGTGGAATTGCTTGACTAGTTCATCCCACGTTGCTATAGAATTTATAGGGAGTGAATTTAGCCAAGTCTGGGCAGCTCCTGTCACTGAGAATGGAAACAATAACAACTTGATTGCTTCCGGAGTTACATTGGGTTGCCTTTGGGTTTTGCAGATAGACAAGAAATTCTTCAAGTGCTGCTGAGGATCTTCAACTTGTGACCCCGAAAATAGTCCCTTATTCTGCAACAAGTGCAGCATGTTATTTGTGATCTGGAATGACTCAGCCTGTATCTGCGGGACTACTATCGTTGTGGATAGATTCTCAGCTGTGGGTTGTGCCCAGTCATAGAGAGCAGCCTCTGGCGCTGGCGCTATTGGTAATGCTGGGTTTTCCTGGTTATCTCCCATGATTGTTTCGAATTGTGCAGTTGTTGGTTGTTGTTTGTTTTGTCGGTTGGCCCGATTCAAAGCCCTGAAAAATTTCTCGGGATCTAATAATGCTTCTAATACTTCACCAGATCTCGATGAGTTTCTAGGCATGCACCTGTGCAACCAAGTCAACAAACGTTAAAGTTTCAATGTAAAAATTGGATATAGAGAAAACTGACTACACTAAGAATTTTTGCACTTCTTTCAACTGTAATTGATAACACCGTTAATTCCCCGGCAACGACGCCAAAATTTGATCACGCCCAACTATGCCTTATAAAAAGGACAATGCGGTCGTTGCAAATATAATCCGGTTTACAAGTCTGGAGTCGAATCCCACAGAGAATTAACCTATCAATTACCTTTGTTGGAATCACTAAATTCTTTATAATCAACTTCCCCAAACGTTGTAAACAATAGTTGATGGTTTTTCTACTAACTAAGATTGAAAATAAATAACTAAACAGGTGTAAACTAAATATGCTTGGGTTGTAAACAATAATGAGAAGATTCTAAGGTAGTGATTTCCCCTATTGATGGAATCCTTTCCGGTTATGTTTCATATAGATTTACCAAAATATCTCTATCAATCATGAGCACTCTTCTTACCGTAAATCTCTCCCGAGTAATTGCGATAATTTACTAGACGCACTCTCCCGAGTTACGCTAGCTGACTTTGTTTATTACAACTCACTTTAGATTACACCCAAGGCTTCGTTATCCCTAATCCCGCCTTTAAACCCGCAATTATAGATCCCTCTTATACTTTGGGAGTGGTGTTGTTCAACAATTACCTAAATATGCACTCTCTCCCGAGTTATTCACACTAAATAGGNCGACGGTATCGTTATCTCTAATGCAACCTCTAAACCTCGGTTATGACTCTCGTCTATACTCCGGGAGTGATGTTGTTCATACAATCACCTAAATATGCACTCTACTCTCAAGTAGATACATAATAAATAGGAACGGATAATTAAGGGCCCTTTCAACTAACCACAATCAAAACATAGATGAACAAATAGAGATTAACAATCAAATCCAACTATATTAATAAAACAACCAAGTCATCCCCAACGGGTTCCACCAAAACCTTAGATTAAGGTGTTTAGCTACTCATAACATTGGAGGAATAAACTACTAGAAGATTCATAATCGAAGATTGCAAGAAAAATAAAAGAGAATAAGAATAATGATGTTTTTGGTGATCTCTCACACTTGTTTCTCTTGCCAAAGTACTCTCAAAAGTAAAATCTGACCTAATGTGGTCCCGAAGTTTCCACGTTTTTTATAACGGGGTTTTTACACCAAGTTTTTCCGACTTGACACTTTAGTCCCTGACTTTTCCGCGTTCTGCCGCGGTCCCACCGCGGTTACGCTAGGACCGCGGCCAAATAGGTCCTCTGAATCTGCAGCTCTGCTCTGCCGCGGTCCTACCGCGGTTACGGTCTGACCGCGACAGGCCAAGTTTAGCTCTGCTTTTGTCTCTTCACTTGGTGCATTTCGTGGGCATTGTTTGATTGGCCTCCTTTTCTCCGTAATTGATCCCAAACTTGCTCCATCGACTTCATTCGTTGGATATAGCCTGCAAAGCATGAAAAGCACTAATCAGAGCATTTGGTTATCACTTCTTACCACAAAGCTATACAAAAATGTGGTTCTTCAGGGTCCAATTATAGTCTAATTCACCTATTATCACTCACAAGGCCATATCTAATGGTTCCACCATTTTTTAGGCCAATCGGACTCCGTCCCTAAATTCAAGAAAATCATCATGTATATAAATAAACGACAAATGGACATAATAATTAATTCCTAAATCATGACCCAGGAACTCTAAAAGATATCGTTAGTCATGGTGATATTGCTCATAATGCCATATCCGATGGTTCTACCAATTTTAAGGTCAATAGGAGTAGGTAAATTAAATTCAAGAAAATCCTCATGTATACACGAAAAATGAGTGTAATTATTAATTCCTATTTTATGGCTTCAAAACAGAAAAGATTGACATTTGTCATGGTTAGTATTGCTCACAAATCCTTATCCGATAGTTTCAAAAAAATGACATTTATGTATTTCTATGTGAAATTAAAAAAAAAAAAATAGAACTTGAACTCAAATATCTTTTTTCTAGCTAACCTGTAGATTGTAAGAGTATTTCAAATGAAAATTTCAATATCTTTAAACCTTCACTCACAAATTATCCACCTTCAGAGACTTTTCTTTTTCTTAGAAAAGTACGAAATTCCACAACAACTTTGTCCAATTTCAATAATTTTTTTTTGCCCAATTCAACTGCATTTGTTTGTCAAAGACTTTAGCATAGTTAATGTATCTGCTTTGAAATGTCAAAACTACTATTCGGAACTATTTCATCACCTCTGTCTCTTCAGTCCTCTCTTCTTCATCTTCCAAAAAAAAGAAGAAAGAAAAAACCCCATCATCACCATGACCAGTCACACACTGTTCGCCCTCCTGCTGTCGCTCGCCGCCGTACTGACACTTGTCTCCGTCGTCAGCGCCGCCGGGGCAGTGAGCACTTCTGACTTCCAAAAAATCACGAGAGAAGAGAGAAATTACAGGCAAAAGAAAGTAATTGACATTTCCCATAAATATGTTCCTGATTTGCCAGCTTTCGGTTCAAAAAATGGGTTAGGCAACTTCATAAGACTTCAAACAAGCATCAAACTGGGTGATCTCTCAAATGATTCAGTCTTCAACCTTTCTACTCATTCTGGTACACACGTTGATGCTCCTGGACATTTCAATGAGACTCTTTTCGAGCTCGGTTACGATGTCGTTTCGCTTGATCTCCGAACCTTAAACGGTAATGCTTTTGCCCATCTCTTTATTCTTTTCTATAAAACTGAAAATCATCTGTTTCAGAATTTTGGGATAACTTTAGCTTTGTAAATTTAGGTCCTGTTCTTGTAGTGGACACTCCACGGGACAAGAATATTACAGGTATGGTCGTCATTTCTTAAACAGTAAGCATATGTATTGGTCTAATTTTGATTTCTGAAAAATAATGTTTGTTTGAATTTGGTTTTGAATAAATTGGCATGTTTTCAGTGTTGAAGGGTATTTTATGGAAAACACCATTATGACTGTTTATTTTTCAGATGTTTTATGAAAAACAGCTTTCTTTCTAATATACAAAATTTAATCACTTTAATCTATCTTTTTAACTTTAGTTGCCTTACAACTTGTATTTCTTTGGGACCCGTGTTAGTTTTAGATTGTTTTATTAGCTATAAGGTTTTAGGACAAGAGTGCTTAATGCGGTAGAGAGACGAATCTAGGAGTTGAAGTTTATGTATTTCTACCGTAATCTCAAATTAATATATAATAATAACTAGGTTCACAGTTAGATATTTATAAATATTTAGTGGATTTCTTAATAGAAATACAACGTCTATGCAAAAGTTACTAGGTTCCCAAAAACCCAGTCAGAGCTGGCTCTACTGCAATGAGTAGTAAGGCTTGTGCCTTAGGCCCCCATATTTTGGGGGCCCCATTTTTTTTTTTTATAAATAATAAGTTTATAGGTATTTAAGAATATAATATTTAGTACTTTTAATACAAAAATAGAGTTTTTAATATAAAAGAAAAGAAAGCTATTTAGATATATAAATAAGGTAATAATTTGGCTTATTTAAAAATGGGTAAATGACTAGTTTTCCCAACGTTTCAATTTTTTACTTCTTACTCCTTCATTAGATAGCGTGTAAAAATATTACTCTTCCTATTTAATTTGTCCAAGTCATCTTTCTTTTTTCAAATCTCTTCATATTTCAGAATCCCTTACATTTTTTCTATCTTTCTCTTTAATATTCTTATTCACCTTCTTTTACTCAAGTGTTCAACAATACTTTTAAGCTTCTAATAGTTCTATATTTCTATTGGTAGATAAAATTATATCTAATTTCAACAATGTCTCAAAAAAGATTAAAAGACTTGGCTAAATTATCAAATGAAAAGGAATTATTAGAGAAAATCGATTATAAAAAAGATTATTAATAACTTTGTATCTCAAAAAGCTAAAAGAATAAACTTCAAAATAAAAACATATCTTATAACTTAATATTTAGGCCTCATATTAAACTTTGGCTTTAGGCCCCACATATACTTGAGCCGCCCATGAACCCAGTAACAACACTCTAGATCCGCCACTGTTGCAGTAGGTTAGTAAGTTAACAATAAACCCTGTATAATCCCCCAAGGGGGTTCTAGGGAGAGTAGCGTGTACGCACTCCTTGCCCGTACCTTGAAGGTAGAGGGGTTGTTTCCGATGAACCCTCCAAGGTTAGTAAGTTGACGAGACAAAATAATTCGGCCTCAAAAGTATGATGGTATGAGGAAATTTTCTCAATTGAAATGGTTAATATCATTACTCGTACAATTAAACCTCTCTATAACAGCCTTGTTTGTTCCGAATATTTTTGGATGTTATAGCAAATTGCTGTTATAGAGAACATATATTATAACATAACTTAAAAATTGGTTCCGAAAAAGTTTGGCTTTTATAGTGAGGTGTTGTTATATAGGGATGCTGTTATAGAGAGGTCTTACTTTACTGGAGTAAATGGGATGACTAAAACTACACTAAGTCATTTTGTTCGCTGACTATCTAGCCAAAAAGTAATTTAAAGGCCTACTGACATTTTTTTTTCATATGCATTGCCAAAATTCTTACTGGTTGAGTCTTTCTGAAAACAAAAACCAAACAAAACAGAGAATAGATCATCTCTTGTGCTAACCCATACACTATAGTTTGGCACCAAGCAGTAAGCTTTTTCTCTCCTTGCACAATATTTTGGTCTCAATGGGACGAAACCTAAGAGTTTTGCTTGTTTTCTTGTTAATCAGCTGAAGTGATGAGGTCATTGAACATACCCCGAGGAGTAAAACGTGTTCTTTTTCGAACATTAAACACCGACAGGTACTTATTCCTTTGTTCATATTGGAGGCATTTCTTTGGTCCAACCCTGCTAAAATGCTTAACAAGTTAGTTCTTTCATTTTGTCATCCTGTGTTGTGTTGAATGTATATATATTTTTTGAATGTAAACAGGAGGTTGATGTACAAGAAAGAATTTGATTCCTCCTATACAGCATTCACCTCAGATGGAGCAGAGTATCTGGTCCAGAATACCGACATCAAACTGGTTGGTGTTGATTACTTGTCTGTTGCAATTAATCCCAAGGATCAGCTCGTTAAAGTTCATCAACTACTTTTTGCTCCTAAAGTAAGTATAGCATCCATTTGCCCATTTCGGTTTACCTGTAAGATTGAAAACCCCTTTGTTGAAGAATAGTATTTTAAGTTTCTTGTTTACTAACAGCTGCATAATATCTACAATTTTCACTTGCTATCCTTTTCGCTTCTCAACCATGTGGCACTCCATTGTCTTGAGCAGCAAGTGTTCTTCTTTCTCTTAGAATTCTTAATAGAGTCCTCTTTTTTTGTAGTTTGTAATATAAAGTGAGAAGTCCCACATTAGCGGCCCAAAGGCCTTTTGAAGGCTTTTATGAGTAAAGCTCTCCAAGTAATTTAGAACAATAGTTAATATTTTTTGAATAAAGCAAATGTGTGTTAATGAAATAATATGTGTATTTAGAATAGACCTGAATGTACACACTACCCTCCCCAAATCTTACACTGGGTTTATTATTGTTGTTGTATTCAGAAAGACCTGGTTTCACTTCTATAAATTCAACTTTTCAGGATTTTCCCGAGAGGTGGCTAAGTTTGCAGTATCTGTTATCTCGCAGAAACTTGTTTTTATTCCCCTAAAAGCCTAGACAAGCAATGTTTCTTCAAGGAAAATGGAACCTTGAAGAAACTTGTTTGTATTCCCCTAGATGCTATACCGAGCAATATTTCTTCAAGGACTGAGATTTTTCACGCTTCAAAGCTTTCTTTCAATACTTTCTTCTAACACTCTCTTGGTTTTATCTATGCTTTTACTTGGTTACTAACTGTTAAGGATTCTTTTAATATGCATCAGGATATAATTCCGGTGGAAGGCCTCAAGCTTGATGATGTCGTCCCAGGAGTTTACACAATTCACTGCCTACCTCTGAGGCTGAATCATGGCGATGGTTCACCTGCCAGGTGCATCCTCTTCCAGTAATCTTGTAAAGGCAGCTGATACTTTTCATGGAAAACGGAAAATTGTCAAAATTTCAACCAGTTTCGTTAACTAAGAATGTCCAAGAAATTTTTATGAGAGACTTGGATGTAGTTATGTACTAGCTTCCTTTAGCTTATCGACCCATGGGACAATGTAGTAGAGATGGTACTGGTGTTTATTCATGTTATTACATGGATCATATATTCCTAGCTATTCTTCTTGCCTTACTGATTTATGACCTCCGAGACACATGGCTGCACTGCTAGCCACAATAGCTCACAAGCGGAAATCAGGTCAAGTTGGAAGTCAATTACACCCCCAAAAGTTAAGAGAATTAGTTATTACTTCTCTAAGAGTGGCATTTACAAATAGTATTATGTATAAGCTTTGCACGAGTTCATTTTAAACATCATAATACGTTCTCGTCTTCCTCTCCCTTCTCTGAAGCTGAGAGTTCTCCAACTCAATCTCCCTGCACTTGGCCTGAATAGGAGAGATTAAGAAGGGAAGGGATGTTTT
>NW_017670373.1:21397-36221 GCF_001879085.1 Nicotiana attenuata | reverse complement strand
TGGGGGGGGGAGAATAGGAAGAAAAAGAGAGAATGAAGAAAGAGCTTTTCTTGTCTGCAGCAGTTTCTTGTAAGCAATGGATGAGAGGTTGATAGATCGATGAGGGATTAGTGAAATCTCAGGTTGCTTGTATAGCTTAGACAGGTTCGTGGATTTGGAGGCCTTGTGCTCACAACTTTGTTAATGCATTCTAAAAAGCAAGAATAAACGGTATTAAAAAAGTATGGTATGGGGTGAGAGAGGCTCGAACTCTCGACCTCAGGATAACTCAGAAGCTATGAGACCTATGCGCTAGCCAACTGCGCCACCACCCCTTGCTGGTGTGTGTAGGTACATTCAATCCTAAATGACACACATCAATGCTTCACATGTCTATCAAAATTAATAAACATAAACTTATACTAGCCAATAGCATTTCGCGATGATAATATGATAGGGTCATAGATAAGGAGTTCGAAAATTGATGTTTCTTCTTGGGAAAAAATTCCAAGGCCCAAACTTAAGGGGCATTCGGGCCGTTCGACTTGGATATTCGATTTTCGGATCAAAAAATTGTAATCCAAATCCAATCTATATATGCTCGGTTGAATGAATTTTTCAAATTCGATTTCGATTTAATCAGATTGAATATTTTGAATTTTCGGTTTTGAGTCGATAAGTTGAGTTTCTTCTTCTTACAAAATTTGAGCATTCCGCATCCTTTGATTACACCAATTGTTAGGCCAATTGAAATCCATCAACTAAATTCAAGAAAATCATCATGCATATAAACACACGAAAAAATAAACATAATAATTAATTTATGTGTCATGACCCCAAAACGTAAAAAAAATAACCTTAGTCATGGTGAGTATTGCTCAGCCGTATCCGATGGTTCCATCAATTTTTTAAACCAATCGGAGTCCATCCACAAAATTCAAAAAATGTATCATGTATATAAAACTCATGAAAAATGGACATAATCACTAATTCCTGTTTCATGACCCCGAACGCTAAAACGACATTAGTCATGGTGAGTATTACTCACAAGACCATATCCAATAGTTCCACTAATTTTTAGGCCAATCAGAATCCGTCATCCAAATTCAAGAAAATCATCATGTATATAAATACGCGAAAAATGGACATAATCATTAATTCCTAAATCATGACCCTGAAACTCCAAAAAATAACGTTTGTCATGGTGATATTGCTCATAATGCCATATCTGATGGTTCTACCAATTTTAAGGCCAACCGGAGTACGTAAACTAAATTCAGGAAAATCATCATGTATACACAAAAATTGAACATAAAAATTAATTCCTAATTTATGACTTCAAAGCACAAAAAAAATGACATTTGTCATGGTGAGTATTTGCTCACAAGTCCTTACCTGATAGTTTTACCAATTTTTAGGCCAATCCGAGTCCACCAATTAAATTCAAAAAAAATTATGATGTATATAAACATACGAAAAATGGACATAATAATTAATTCCTATGTCATGGCCCCTGAAACTTTTTCGTGGGTATTAGTACATGTCGATTTTGCAAAGTTTTGAAGAACTCCGATTGGCCTGAAATTTTGTACGTCCATAGGAAACGGCCTGGTGACCAATACTTATTGCTACACAATGACTTTCATGTTCATTCTTATGGTGTTTCGGGGTCATGCAACACAAATTTGTAATTATATTTATTTTTTCGTGTGTATTAGTATATGCTGATTCTATAGAAACTTTTTTGACGAACTCTGATTGGCCTGAAATTTTGTAGGTTTATAGGAAACGACCTAGTCAACAATACTTATTGCTTCGCCATGACTTTCGAGTTTATTTTATGGCGTTTTTGGCTCATGCAACACGAACTTATGATTAATTCTCTTTTTTGTGTGTATTAGTACATGCTGATTTTGTAAAAAAAACAATTGACGACTTTGATTAGCCTGAAATTTTGTAGGCCCATAGAAAATGACCTAGTAATCAATACTTATTGTTTTGCCATAAATTTTGGGTTCTTTTATGGCAATTCAGGGTCATGCAGTACGTTTATTTGATAATATCTATTTTTTCGTGTGTATAGTACAAACTAATTCTGTAAAATTTTACTATGTACTCCGATTGGCCTGAAATTTTGTAGGTTCATAAGAAATGGCCTAGTGACCATTATTTATTACTTCGTCGTAACTTTCGGATTTATTTTATGGTATTTCGGGGTCATGCAACGCCAATATGTGATTATATCCACTTTTTGCGTGTATTAGTACTTGTTATTTTGTAAAAAAAAAATTGACGGACTCCAATTGACCTGAATTTTTTAGGTCCATAGAAAACGACCTAGTGACCATTACTCATTGCTTCACCATGACTTTTGGGCTCATGCAACAAGAATTTGTGATTATTTCCACTTTTTTGTGTGTTTTTTACAGACTCCGATTGGCTTGGAATTTTGTAGGTCTATAGGAAACGACATAGTCACCAATACTTATTGCTTCTCTATGACTTCCAGGATCATTTTATGGTGCTTCAGGATCATGTAACATGAATTTGTTATGATATTTACTTTTTGGTATGCATTAGTACATGTTGATTCTGTAGAAATTTTTTGACGGACTCCGAGTGGCCTAAAATTTTGTAGGTCCGTACAAAACGGCTTAGTGAGTAATAGTCATTGCTTCACCATGACTTTCAAGTTCATTTTAAGGCATTTCTGGGCGTGCAATACGAATTTCTGATTACATCCACTTTTCCGTGTATTATGATATGAACCACCTAATGAACAATAGTCATTGCTTCTCCATGACCGTTCCTCAGTTTTTGGAGTTTTAGGGCCATAAAACAGGAATTCAACACGATTTTTGATTTTTCATATGCTAATGTCCATGCCATCTTTATGAATTCGAGCAATCGGTCCCGAATCACCTATAATTTTTTGGGGCCCATCAGAAACGACGTAATGAATAATAGTCATTGCTTCTCCATGATAGTTCCTCATTTTTTGGTATTTTAGGACAATAAAATCGGAATCAACAAAATTTTCGATTTTTTTGTGTGCTAATAATATCTACTCCATCTTCATGAATTTGGGCGACCGGCCTTGAATCGCCTAAAATTTTGTTGGCCTGTCAGAAACGACCTAATGAACAATATTCATAGCTCCTCCATGATTTTTACTCATATTTTGACGTTTTAGGGGGTTTAAAATAAGAATTCAACATGGTTTTTGATTTTTGCATGTGTTAATGTCCACGCCATCTTATGAATTGACTGACCTTGAATTGCGTAAAATTTTGTGGGCCCATCAGAAACGGCCTAATGAACAATAGTCAATGCTTTTTCATTAGCGCTTTTTATTTTTTTGGCATTTTAGGGCCTAAAATAGGAATCCAACACGATTTCGGTTTTTGTTATGTTAATGTCCATGCCATCTTTATGAATTCGGAAGACCGGCCCTGAATCACC
This sequence comes from Nicotiana attenuata, assembly GCF_001879085.1. Lineage (NCBI taxonomy): Eukaryota > Viridiplantae > Streptophyta > Magnoliopsida > Solanales > Solanaceae > Nicotiana > Nicotiana attenuata. The sequence goes on along the minus strand of NW_017670373.1, from coordinate 32,780 downwards.
TAAAATTTTGTGGTCATGTGCAATTGTCATTGTGTAAAGCCCCATAAGTTTTTGCAAATGATTCGGGTTGATTTCAAGCTTAAAGAATACAATTTAGATATAACGCGAGGCTAGTACGAGTGGAACAAGTCCAGTGGAATACTCAGATATGAAGGTCAGGAGGGCAGGAGGTCCCCAAATTAAGTGCTTAAGAAAATAACTTTGAAAAATCGAATAAAGAAGATCAGAAAAATCATTGAAGCCCTGCGTGGCCAAGATGTGTGGCCCACGCAGGCTACGTGGCCTATTTCAGAAGAAGGGGGGAAGAGAAGAAGAAAGGGCTCAAGCTGTGTGGTTATGTGGCCATGCAGGCTGCGTGGTCAGGATGCGTGGCCCATGAAGTCACCCACGCAGACCCATGTGCTATAAAATAGGGGGAGTTTAAAGAGAGAAAGAGATGATATTTTTGGCTAAGACTTAGGTTCTAGAGAGAAGGTGGATCTTCCCCAAATCAAATACACTTCAAAGGTAAGTTTCATGATATTTTTATGATGGATTAACATTGATTAATGCTAGTATTAACATCTACATGGATTGAAATCCATAGATATTGGTCCAAATCTTCAAGAACACCAAGTGAACCCTAGTTAGGATTTTTACTTCAAGAGGTAATTTCTCTACTTTATACTTGCATACAATTATGGATTAAGTACGTGGATGAGATTGTGGTTTAGGAAATGCTACTTTCTTGGAGTATTATATGAGTCTTGAAAATGTGTATTGTGAGTTAGGGTTCTTGAAAGAGGAAGGTGGTGAATCATAAAATTGTAAACTTTGTTAAGTTGTTTGATGGTTCTTTAGTTAAAAATACAAAAGTATTCCATGGATTGAACAAGACCTTAAATATATAATTCTTCACCAATTTTGAGCTAAGCGAAGAAGACGATAAATAGTGGTGGTTTGGAAAAAAATGAGTTAAATACTATTCTTTATAAGCTTGTGAGCACTTCACTATTGAATATTGTTGTTGACCTCAAAATGAGAGAATTAGAGTTAAAAACTCAAGTATCGACGTCTGTGCTGAGAATATGAATTTTTACTAGACTTGTGAAGTTGGACCTAAGTGTTGGACACTTAGTTGACTTAGTTGGTATTGCTGTAACGTGTCCTTGACATATTTTAGTCAACATTTGAGCATTTTAGTCAATTTGGAGCTTAGAATTGAGGTAAGTTGATTAAACTTACTTTTCTCGAGGGACTTTCTCTAAGAGCATGATTTGGGTTAAGACATGAGTTTATATATATATATGTGTGTGTATGTGTGTGTGTGTGTGTGTGTGTATGTGTGTGTGTGTGTGTGTCCGTACTTGTGGGGACAATCGGGTGCAGATATCTCCATGTACTAAAATATTGTATTGCATATGAAGTGTCATGTTATTTTCTAAAAAATCTTGTTTTAAATATTGGTTGGTAAAATGACATTTGAGACTAACGTTATAAGTTTTATTAAAGAACTTATGTTGATGATAAAGGGATACAACATTTGAGTTTTATTGTTACCTTTGTTTTATAAAATGAGAAATATAATATTTCTAAAATCTTTATACTTCTAAGTACCACTTGTTAAACCTTTAAGGATTGAAATCTCATTTTGTTAATTGCTTAATATGAAATGAGAAAGGATTTCATTTGTTTTCGTTCGATTGACTACAAACGTCATAGTTTGATAAATAGATACTTTGAGGCTATTTGCTATGAATCTATTTTCGGTATCAAATATTTTGTGAGTTACTTGTGCTCATGGAGATTGACTTCGGGTACATCGTATTCGTCGTCATGAGGAATGGTCATGCTGAAACCATGACTATTGTTTATTAGGTCCTTTTTGATGGCCCCGCAAAATTTTAGGCGATTCGAATTTGGTAGCACGGGTTCATGCATTTGACGTGGACTGTAGCACAGAAAAATTTGGAAATCGGCCCGAATTCTAGTTTTTTGCCCTAAAATGCCAAGAAAAAGAGAAACGGTCATGCCGAAGCCATACCTATTGTTCATTAGGTCATTTTTATGGCCCCGCAAAACTTTAGACGATTCGGATTTGGTAGCCTCGATTCATGTAGATGGTGTGGACTATCGCACACAAAAATTTTAAAGTCGGCCTAAATTCCACTTTTTTGCCCTAAAATACCAAAAACAATGTGATGACCTAAAAGGTCATCACTTGTTTTAAAATAAAATCCTACATTCCGAGGCCTTAAAAACCTCTTTTAGCATCACCTCGATTTACGTGCGCAATTCGGGCACGTAGCCGGAAAACCTATATGTGAAATTCTGTGAAAAATAATAAATTTTGACTAAAAAAAGAATTAATTTGACTTCGGTCAACGTTTTGGGTAAACGGACCCGGACCCGTACTTTGATGGTCCCGGAGGGTCCGTGGAAAAATGTGGGACTTGGGCGTATGCTCGGAATCGAATTCCGAGGTCCCAAGCCCGAGAAATGAATTTTTAAAGAAAATTATTTTCCGAAATTGTTTAAAAGATTTGGAAATGAATTTTGATTAGAACATGTTGGTATCGGACCCGTATTTTGGTTCCGGCGTCCGGTACAGGTCTTATATATGATTTAAGATAATTCTGTGAAGTTTGGTGAGAAACAGAATCCGTTTGACGTGATTCGGACCTTAAATGCAAATTTGATGTTTAAAGAAGTTTTGGAAAATTTCATTGATCTTGAGGTTTAATTCGATGTTCATGATGTTATTTTGGTGATTTGAGTGCACGGATAAGTCCGTAGGATGTTTTTGAGGTTGTGTGTATATTTGGTTTGGAGCCCCGAGGGATCGGGTGAGTTTTGGATAGGCCACGGGGTGCATTTTGAACTTAGAAAATTGCAGGATTTTAGCTGGTATGAACAGGCCTGCAGGCTTCGCATTTGCGAAGCCTGGCTCGCAAATGCGAGTTCGCAAATGCGAAGGCAGACTCGCAAATGCGAAACAACCCAGGCCTGCCCTTTCCTTGCAAATGCGAGATATTCATTCGCAAATGCGAAACACCCCAATTTGGCCTGTTATCGCAAATGCGATGGTGTGATCGCTATTTCGACCTCGCAAATGCGAGGGTCCCTTCGCAAATGCGAAGTCCTCTTTTATTGTCTGAGGTCGCAAATGCGACCTATGTGTCGCAAATGCGAAGTTGCAAATGTGACATTTTTGTTCGCAAATGCGATGGTCCGGATTGCCTGAAGGGTTCGCAATTGCGAACCCCTGTTCGCAATTCCCACATCTGAGACCTGCAACTTTTATACTTAGACGATTTCAAACCCATTTTTCATATTCTCTCAAACATAAACACACTTAGGCGATTTTTCAAGGATTTCTTCTCCTCCAAATCAATTGTAAGTCGTTTTTAACTAACTTTCTTCAATTCTTAACATCTTTTAACATGATTTCAACTTCAAATCAATGATTTTCATGGGGGAAATTGGGTGTTTTGGGTAGAACCTAGGTTTTTCAAAAGTTGGGGATTTGGACATCGATTTGAGGTCCGATTTCTAAACAAATTATATATTTGAGTTCGTTGGGGAATGGGTGATCGGGTTTTGGTTCGAACCTCGGGTTTTGACCATGTGGGCCCGGGGGCAATTTTTTGACTTTTTGGGTAAAACTTTGGAAAACTCATTTTCATGCATTGGGGTTGATTCATTTAGCGTTTATTGATGTAATTAAGTAACTTGTGACTAGATACGAGTGAATTGGTGGTGGAATCGAGGGGTAAAGCTATAATTGAAGCGTGAGTTGTGTTCGTGGCATCGGGGTAAGTGTTTGGTCTAACCTTAGTTTGAGGGATTATGAGTTGTGTCTACTTGCTACGTGTTGATTGTGGAGTACGACGTATAGGCATGGTGACGAGTATCTATACGTTGGTGTCAAGCATGCCCGTGAGTCTTGTGTTATAATTTGTTATGACTCCGTTGTGGTTTATTTTGCCTCACATGTTATTAACATCATTGTTCCCTTGTCGGGATGTTTGTTTGATATTATTGTTCCCTTGTCGGGATATTGTTGAGATATCATTGTTCCCTTGCCGGGATGTTTATTTGATATTACTATTCCCTTGTCGGGATATTGTTGAGGTATCATTGTTCCCTTGCCGGGATGTTTGTTTGATATTAATGTTTCCTTGTCGGGAAGTTATTATGTTGTTCTTGTTCCCTTGCCGGGATTCCTTGCGATTATTGTTGGTTGTAAATGGGAGCGGGTGGTACGCCTACCACAAGATATAATAAAATGGGAGCGGGTGGTATGCCTACCACAAGATATAATGAAATGGGAGCGGGTGGTACGCCTACCACAAGATATAATAAAATGGGAGCGAGTGGTACTCTTACCACAAGATATAATAAAATGAGAGCAGGTGGTACGCCTACCACAAGATATGAGAAATGGGAGCGGGTGGTACGCCTACCACAAGATATAATAAAATAGGAGCGGGTGGTACGCCTACCACAAGATATAATGAAATGGGAGCGGGTGGTACGCCTACCACAAGATATGAGAAATGGGAGCGGGTGGTACGCCTACCACAAGATATGAGAAATGGGATCGGGTTGCACGCCTGCAACAAGATGTGAAAAGAAAGTGAAATCTGCCTTTGTTTTTCTTTATTCTTGTTAGTGGTTGGATTTTTGATTCCTTTATATTCTATTGATATTCTGTTTTTACCTGTTTTCCCCGAAGCATGTTTCCCCCTCCCATCTTTACTTGTTTATTTCTGTATTTCTTTTCCGCTATATATATTTGAACTGCACAGGTTTATTTAGTAGTCTGGTCCTAGCCTCGTCACTACTTCGCCGAGGTTAGGCTAGGCACTTACCAGCACATGGGGTCGGTTGTGCTGATACTACACTCTGCACTCTTTTGTGTAGACCCCAGCGTTGTGGACTTCGGACCGCAGTGAGATTGCGGATTCTTGATCGTCAGGAGACCCGAGGTATTCCTGCAGGCGTCCGTAGGCCTTGGCGTCTCCCCCTATCTTCTATCCCTGTTTCTTTCATGCATTTCTAGAGACAGTGTTGTATTCGTTTCTTTCAGACCCTTTATTTGTAGTATTCTTAGACCGTCTGTGAAACTGTGACACCAGTACTGGGTAGTCGAGACTCAAACAGTTGTATTAGATATTCATGTTCAGATAGCTTATTGTTTCCTTCTTCCGCTTATGTTAAATTCCGCTGTTTAAATGTTATTATTCCGAAATTGTTAATGAATATAAAATGGGTAAAAAGGTAAATTCTGCAATTGATTGTCTTGCCTAGCTCGTATTAGTAGGCACCATCACACTCCCGAGGGTGGGAATCCAGGGTCGTGACAAGTTGGTATCAGAGCTCTAGGTTACATGGGTCTCACAGTTCACAGAGAAGCTTAGTAGAGTCTGAGGGATCGGTACGGAGACGTCTGTATTTATCCCCCAGTGGCTACAGAGTTAGGAAAATTCCATATCTTTTCTTTCCTGCCGTGCGGTTTGGTTTCTCAATGCTGATTGAATTTCTATTCTGTTCTCTCGCATATGCCGAGAACGCGCGCTTCCTCATCCGCTAACCAGCAGCCTGATGAGTTAGGATTTTAACATGATTATACCCCTACTTGCTATTGCTTTTGCTATGAATTGCCACAAAATAATCCCAAAATGCTTACAAGTTGCGCTTGATTGCAGGTTTGAGCGACAAGATGACAAATGTCAAAGATCGGCTCAAAACGGAGTGAAACCTGCCAAGTGTCAAAGACCAATTAAAGTGGGGAACAAGAAGACCTAGCGCGGACCGTACTGTTTTGACACGCGGCCACGCTAGGAGATTCAGAGACTGGTTCATTCAAGGGCATTCTGCGAGGTCCGCGCTCCTTTTTACGCGGTCCGCGTAGATGTGATTCAGAGAGATGGTGTTTTTGCCAAAGTACTGCCACGCGGCCGCGCTCCATTTATACGCGGTCCGCACCAGTCCTGAAATGCGGCCGCGCTACATTTCTGCGCGGTCCGCGGTCCCAACTTCAGAGAACAGAGTTTAAGAGTCCAAGAGCCAACGCGGTCGCACTCCCTTTTTGCGCGGTCCGCGTCTACCCCGCAGGGGCATTTTTGTCCAGATTTTCTAGCTCGGTATAAATAGATCTTTTTGACATTTTTAGGTTATGTTTTAGCTGCTAAACAAGGGCTGCGCTCGTGAGAAGTATTTTGTAGCCTATTTTGGCAATTTTACTCTTGAATATCATAGATTTTAAGTAGTAATCAATTATTATGTTCATTTCATCATCTATTTCTACTGTTTCTTCTTTAACTATGTCTAGCTAAACCCATTAGCTAAGGTTATGGATCAACCCTAGTGTGGGTAGCTAATGGGTGTTGCATTCTAGGGTGAGAATGAGATTGGGTATTTGTTATTTGGGTTGATTTTGTGTTTCAATCTAGAATTTGTGGTTGCAAACATGAATTCAAGCTTAGTGGGTCTAACTCTTCTTGAGAAAGAGAGTCATATGACCCTAAAAGTTAACCCAACAAGGAATTGGGATGGACCCATGAGAATGGTAGTCCCAATTAACGGGTTAAACCTCGAAAGAGTAACTACCTTACTTGAGCCCTAGTTGCCCGGTCTAATTGGCCTACCCAATTGGTCTCGAGAGAGTCAATTGGGCCAAATCGTTCTCTCTACCCAGAGGTGTGAGAATGAGTGCAATTGTGCAACGGCTATAGCACTAAACCCAGATTTATCAATCTCCCCTTAGTAGCTTCTACCCGTTAGCTAGCCACCTAGGTAGTGTCACAACCCTAGTGCCTTTCTCCTATATTAAGCACAACTTAGCAATATTTCCTTAGCATAATTTAGCTTTAATTCTTAGATTACAATAGTAGTTTTAAATATAAAAACCCCCAAAAAATGTTAGGAGTGCAACTAGAAGTACAAACGCAATTCTAAACTGAACAGGCAATACAACTCCATTCCAAGCTCCCTGTGGAAATTCTACCCCGATCCACCATTCGGGTATTAGTTATTGCTACCCACTCTTCCTAACATTGTGTAGTGTTGAGACGGTTGCGATCAACTTTTTGGCGCCGTTGCCGGGGAGCTTACGGTGTTGACTATCGGTTTAGTTAGTTTTGTGTTTTGCTTCTCTTTCCTTCTTGTTTACTAATTCTATTTGTGTCAATCATTCAGGTACTATGGCTCTCAATGCAAATGACCCTCTTGGCAACGTGAACGCGGGGGATGAGGTAGAGGATCTTGAGCCCGAAGAGGTTATACCACCTCAAGTTCCACGTAGAGGCCGTCCGGCCAACGCAAATGACAACAATCCTATTCCAGACCCTCCTCCGCCACCGCCAAGAGCAGTCCCAAGNACCACGGAGAGGTAGAAATGCCAATGCTAATGTACATGACAACAATCCTATTCCAGACCCTCCTCCGCCACCGCCAAGAGCGGTCCCAAGAGTTCTTCCTAATCAAGGGTACGCAAGTGCCATCATTCCTCCCCGAATCCGGGCGGGGAACTTTCAAATCACAAATGTCATGTTGACCTTGCTCGAGCAAAGGGGTTATTTTACGGGCGCCTCCGACCAAAATGCATACAAGCACTTGAAGGGGTTCGTAGATACTTGCTGGGGCATCAAACAAACAACTTGTCAGAGGATGCGTTGAGATTGAGGCTTTTCCCCGTTTTCTCTTCGGGGCAAAGCGTTGGACTGGTTAGAAAGGTTACCAAATCATTCTATCACCACATGGGATGAATTGGCGGACAAATTTATTGCCAAGTTCTTTTCTCCAAGTCATATGGCGGCTCTTCGGGACGAGATTCTAGCCTTTAAGCAAATGCCAACGGAGCCATTGCATGAGATCTGGGAGCGATATAGAACAATGGTGAAGGAATGCCCTAACAATGACATGACTGAGGCGATGATCCAACAGACTTTCTATAGGGGCATCAACACCACAAATCAATGCATTGTGAACCAATTGGCCGGTGGGAACTTTATGAAACTTTCTTACCAAGAGGCATGTGACGTACTTGATGAAATGGCGGACACCTCTTCGGCATGGCAAAGCTGAGCGAATGTACCCCAAGGTGACCCCACGGTCATCCATTTGCACAAGGAGTTGAGTGATCATGGCCAAGCTATTGCCTAACTTACAACAACAATGAATCAGTTGGCTAAGGCGCAATTGCAACAAGTACAAAACCTGCATCAAGTCAATGCAATGGAGAATGTTTCTATGCTAAAAAGGAGTCAAAGAGGGCAACAACAACCTCAAGGTAACGGTGAGCAGTTTGACAACATAATGATGGTGGTGGTTATTCGAACGAGTGTTTTGATGATCAAAGTGAGGAGTGCCAATATGTCAATAACTACCAAGGAAATAGAGGAAATCAAGGGAATCAACAATGGCGCCCCCAAGGCAATTGGGGCAATCAACAAGGAGGCGGCAATTGGAATAACAATAATCCACAACAAGGTGGAAACAATTGGAACAATAACAATCAGAACAACAATTGGAGTAATCAAGGTAATAACCAAGGCAATTGGAACGGGAACAACAACAATTGGAACAACAACAATAGCAATCAAGGAGGGTGGAATAATGGTGGTAGGGGGCAAGGCTTTCAAAGGCCCCCCATGTTCCAACAACCAAACAATCCACCCCCCTTTCAGTCACAAGGGCCTAGTTTTTCTGGAAGTGATATGGGACGGATAGAAATGATGTTCGAGCAGATGATGAAAAAGAACCAAGATTCTGACGCACAATTGGCTTCGCATAACACATCTATTCGGAACCTAGAGGTGCAAATAGGACAAATCTCTCAAGCTTTAAATACCCGACAAAAAGGTGCGCTACCAAGTGATACGGTAGTGAACCCGAAGGGGGGTAACAATCATGTGATGGCGGTTACAACTAGGAGTGGAAGAGGCGGTGATGTGCATGCCTCGGTTGAGAATCAAGTTGTGAATGATGAAATTGAGTTGCATGATGATGATGCACCTTTGAATGTTGACAATGTGGTTGAACCAATAGTGACAAATGATGTGCGGATTGATATTGATGATGAGGCCGGGGTAGAGACTCAAGATACCGTGAACCTGTCTAGGGAACACATTAGTGATATACCCGAGCCGGCGGTGCCCAAGGCAAAGGCACGCTTGCCTAGACCACCTCCACCATATCCTCAGCGGTTAGCAAAGCAAAAGAACGACAATCAGTTCAAGAAATTCATAGACATGATGAAGAGCCTCACAATCAATGTTCCTTTAGTGGAGGCACTTGAACAAATGCCTAGGTACGCAAAATTTATGAAGTATTTAGTCACCAAGAAGCGTTCTATGGAGTGTGAAACAATAAAGATGACGCACCAAGTTAGTGCGATTGTGTATTCTATGGCCCCGAAACTAGAAGACCCTGGAGCTTTCACTATTCCTTGCACTATCGAAAGTGCGGACTTTGCTAAGGCCCTATGTGATTTGGGGGCTAGCATTAATTTGATGCCGTACTCAGTCTTCAAGACTTTGGGAATTGGGCAACCTAGGCCAACCTCAATGAGACTTCAAATGGCGGACCGGTCGATGAAGAGGCCTTTAGGTATAATTGACGATGTGGTTGTCCGGGTGGACAAATTCATATTGCCGGCCGACTTTGTCATATTGGATTGTGAAGTGGATTTTGAAGTGCCTATTATTCTTGGAAGACCTTTCCTAACTACGGGGAAGGCATTGGTTGATGTGGAAGCAGGGGAGTTAACATTCTGTGTGGGTGATAAGAAGGTGGTATTTCATGTGTGCAAATCAATGAGACAACCCAATAGCACGGAGGTGTGTTCATTTGTGGACATTGTCACAGCGGTGATAGTGGATGACACAAGTGCCTTGATTAAAGTTGAAGATCCTCTTGAAGCCATGCTTCTTAACATGGATGTCAATGATGATGCCGGTAGAGTGGAGTGCGTGAATACATTGCATGGTATGGGTTCATATTCTTATGAGCCTAGGAAGCTATCCTTGGATCTTGAGAATCGCAAAACTCCGCCAACCAAGCCATCAATTGAGGAGCCACCGGTGTTGGAGTTGAAGCCACTTCCTCCACACCTCAGGTATGAGTTTTTGGGTTCAAATTCTACTTTACCTGTTATTCTTTCCTTGTGCCTAACTAATATACAGGTTTACGCCACTTTGGCGGTTCTTCAAAAGCGTAAAAAGGCGAATTGGATGGACATTGGCCGACATTCGGGGGATAAGCCCCGCATTTTGCATGCACAAGATCATTTTGGAGGAGGAGGCAAGGCCCTCTCTTGAAAATCAAAGAAGATTAAATGAGGCGATGCAAAAAGTGGTAAAAAAGGAGGTTATAAAGTGGTTAGACGCCGGTGTGGTATACCCGATCTCGGATAGTTCATGGACCTCTCCGGTCTAATGTGTGCCAAAGAAGGGTGGAATGACGGTAGTGACCAATGCCAACAATGAGTTGATCCCTACTCGGACGGTTACGGGTTGGAGAGTGTGTATGGACTATAGAAAGCTGAACAAGGTGACAAGAAAAGATCATTTCCCACTACCATTCTTGGACCAAATGCTCGATTGTCTTGCGAGCCGGGCCTTTTATTGTTTTCTAGATGGCTACTCAGGGTACAATCAAATTCTCATTGCCCAGGAGGATCAGGAGAAGACAACCTTTACATGTCCTTATGGCACGTTCGCTTTCTCGAGAATGCCATTTGGACTATGTAATGACCCGGCAACCTTCCAACGATGTATGATGGCAATTTTCACCGATATGGTGGAGGATATCTTGGAGGTCTTCATGGGCGATTTCAGCGTGGTGGGGGATTCATTTGAGGAATGTTTGGTGAACTTGGATAGGGTGTTGGAAATATGTGAAGAGACCAACCTTGTGCTCAACTGGGAGAAATGTCACTTTATGGTGCAAGAGGGTATTGTATTGGGTCACAAAATCTCAAGGCAAGGAATTGAAGTTGATAAGGCAAAAATAGAGGTCATCTCAAGGCTACCTCCCCCTACTTCTGTCAAAGGGGTGAGGAGTTTTCTTGGTCATGCCGGGTTCTACCGGCGATTCATTAAAGATTTTTCAAAAATTGTGAACCCGCTTTGCAAATTGTTAGAGAAGGATGTCAAGTTTATCTTTGATGAGAAGTGCATGGAGTCTTTTGAGCTATTGAAACACAAGTTGACCACAACTCCTCTCATCACTGCACCTAATTGGGATTTGCCTTTTGAACTTATGTGCGATGCGAGTGATGTGCGGTAGGTGCGGTGCTAGGCCAAAGAATCAACAAAATGTTCCATCCTGTGTATTATGCTAGCAAAACGATGAATGAGGCCCAAAGAAACTACACAGTGACGGAAAAAGAGCTATT
>NW_017670373.1:16904-17722 GCF_001879085.1 Nicotiana attenuata | reverse complement strand
AAAAAGTGAAAAAGAAAAAGACAAAGAGAAAGAGCAAGGTGAAAAAGAATAAAAAGGGGTCAAGAAAAACAAAAGTGAAAAAAGGTGTGAAAACAAAAGTAGAAAAAAGGAGAAATGATTTGAATTGCCTAAGAAAGAGTGACAATATATCCCTCTAGCCCTTGAAAAGAAGTGAATTACTCAAATGAGTCAAGAAGGTGTGCCAAAATGAATCAAAGAAAGTGCTTAAGGGAAGGTTGAACCCATTTGAACAAAACATGTCCTACCCTTACCCAAAAGAACTCACAATTGATCTCCCAAAAGCCCTATAGGATCTTGAGTCGAAGGGAACCTACATTAGTGGATACTTACATAAGAGGCAAGCATATGGTACCTAGAGCCGGACTTGTGACCTTCTTTGTGAGAGAAATGAGTGAAAGTCCTTCAACCTCGGTTTGTGTGTCAATACTCTAAAAGGTGAGGTTCGCTTAGGGAGAGTTGAGGATATTTGAGTTTGGGTTCCACAATGACCAAGGTATTTGAGAAAAGCCCTTTGATGAAATGTGTCACCCCTTGATGCTCTTCTGTCACACTTGATCCATAGTTTTCAAAAGCTTAAAATGTGTTAATGATGTATTCATATTGAGGGCAATTGTTAGTCCCAATTGATGCTTGTTGAGGCTACTTCAGGATAGCTGCAAATTTTTTGGATTGCTCTTTTTCGGGGGTGGGTTCTTATTTTGTTTGCTTTGAGGTACAAGCTAAAGGTTTAAGTTTGGGGGGATTTGGATAGTTAGGATTTTTACCGATGATTATCCCCTTACATGCTATTGCTTTTG
>NW_017670373.1:6471-15360 GCF_001879085.1 Nicotiana attenuata | reverse complement strand
TACCTAGAGCCGGACTTGTGACCTTCGTTTTTGAGAGAATTGAGTGAAAATCCCATCAACCTCGGTGTGTGTCACTACTCTAAAAGGTGAGGTTCGCTTAGGGAGAGTTGAGGATATTTGAGTTTGGGTTCCACAATGACCAAGGTATTTGAGAAAAGCTCTTTGATGAAATGTGTCAACCCTTGATGCTCTTGTGGCACACTTGATCCATAGTTTTCAAAAGCCTAAAATGTGTTAATGATGCATTCGTATTGAGGGCAATTGTTAGTCCCAATTGATGCTTGTTGAGGTTACTTTAGGATAGCTCGAAATTCTTGGATTGCTCTTTTGGGGTGGGTCTTATTTTGTTTTCTTGAGGACAAGCAAAGGTTTAAGTTTGGGGGAGTTGATGAGTTAGGATTTTAACATGATTATACCCCTACTTGCTATTGCTTTTGTTATGAATTGCCACAAAATAATCCCAAAATGCTTACAAGTTGCGCTTGATTGCAGGTTTGAGCGACAAGATGACAAATGTCAAAGATCGGCTCAAAACGGAGTGAAACCTGCCAAGTGTCAAAGACCAATTGAAGTGGGGAACAAGAAGACCTAGCGTGGACCGTACTGTTTTGCCACGCGGCCGTGCTAGGAGATTCAAAGATTGGTTCATTCAAGGGCATTCCGCGCGGTCCACGCTCCTTTTTACGCGGTCCGCGTAGATGAGATTCAGAGAGATGGTGTTTTTGCCAAAGTACTGCCACGCGGCCGCGCTCCATTTACACGCGGTCCGTGCCAGTCCTGAAACGTGGCCGCACTACATTTCTGCGCGGTCCGCGGTCCCAACTTCAGAGAACAGAGTTCAAGAGTCCAAGAGCCAACGCGGTCGCACTCTCTTTTTGCGCGGTCCGCGCCTACCCCGCAGGGGCATTTTTGTACATATTTTCTAGCTCGGTATAAATAGATCTTTTTGACATTTTTAGGTTATGTTTTAGCTGCTAAACAAGGGCTACGCTCCTGAGAAGTATTTTGTAGCCTATTTTGGCAATTTTACTCTTGAATATCATAGATTTTAAGTAGTAATCAATTATTATGTTCATTTCATCATCTATTTCTACTGTTTCTTCTTTAATTATGTCTAGCTAAACCCATTAGCTAGGGTTGTGGCTCAACCCTAGTGTGGGTAGCTAATGGGTGTTGCATTCTAGGGTGAGAATGAGATTGGGTATTTGTTATTTGGGTTGATTTTGTGTTTCAATCTAGAATTTGTGGTTGCAAACATGAATTCAAGCTTAGTGGGTCTAACTCTTCTTGAGAAAGAGAGTTATATGACCCTAAAAGTTAACCCAACAAGGAATTGGGATGGACCCATGAGAATGGTAGTCCCAATTAACGGGTTAAACCTCGAAAGAGTAACTACCTTACTTGAGCCCTAGTTGCCCGGTCTAATTTTGGCCTACCCAATTGGTCTCGAGAGAGTCAATTGGGCCAAATCGTTCTCTCTACCGAGAGGTGTGAGAATGAGTGCAATTGTGCAACGGCTATAGCACTAAACCCAGATTTATCAATCTCCCCTTAGTAGCTTCTACCCGTTAGCTAGCCACCTAGGTAGTGTCACAACCCTAGTGCCTTTCTCCTATATTAAGCACAACTTAGCAATATTTCCTTAGCATAATTTAGCTTTAATTCTTAGATTACAATAGTAGTTTTAAATATAGAAACCCCCAAAAAATGTTAGGAGTGCAATTAGAAGTACAAACGCAATTCTAAACTGAACAGGCAATACAACTCCATTCCAAGCTCCCTGTGGAAATTCGACCCCGATCAACTATTTGGGTATTAGTTATTGCTACCCACTCTTCCTGCCATTGTGTAGTGTTGAGACGGCTGCGATCACAGTCCGCGCCCCCAGCAGCAGCTCCTACGAGGGGCAGAGGCCGAGGCCGAGGGCGTGCTAGAGGCCGAGGCAGGGGCAGAGCTCAGTCCCGAGCAGGAGCACCAGCAGCGGAGCCTCAGGTTGACTTTGATGATGAGGTTCCGGCCCCAGCAGCTCCGGTGGGCCCAGCTCAGGTCCTAGAGGAGTTTATTGACACCCCAGTTCTTCAGGATGCTCTGGTCCGTCTAGTGGGCCTTATGGAAAGTGTCACCCGGGCAGGCTTGCTCCCTGTAGCACCAGCCGTCTCTCAGGCTGGAGGAGGAGCCCAGACTCTTGCTACTCACACTCCGGAGCAGGTAGCTCCCCAGTTTCAGACCCCAGCAGTTCCGTCAGTTGGAGCAGTTCAGCCGGGTGTGGTAGCCCAGACCGGTGATGGAGCAGCTAGGTTGCCGATGCTTTGTGGAGATTGGACAGGTTCACCAAGCTCTTCACTACTACTTTCAGCGGTGCATCTTCTGAGGATCCCCATGATTATCTAGATAGATGTCATGAGGTTCTCAGTAACATGGGGATCGTGGAGACCAATGGGGTCGATTTTGCTACTTTTCGCTTGTCTGGATCTGCCAAGACTTGGTGGAGAGATTATTGCTTGGCTAGACCAGCCGTATCACCAGCTTTGACTTGGGAGCAGTTTACTCAGCTATTTCTGGAGAAGTTTCTCCCCATCACTCAGAGAGAGGCCTATCGGAGGCAGTTCGAGTGTCTCCAGCAGGGTTCTACGATTGTCACCCAGTATGAGACCAGATTTATCGACTTGGCTCGTCATGCTCTTATCATACTTCCCACCGAGAGAGAGAGGGTGAGGAGGTTCATTGATGGACTTATTCAGCCGATTCGTCTTCAGATGGCTAGGGAGACAGGGAGTGAGATCTCGTTTCAGGAGGCGGCCAATGTGGCCGGGAGAGTTGTGATGGTTCTATCGCAGGGAGGTGGTCATGGGTCAGACAAGAGGCCCCGACATTCAGGCCGATTCAGTGGTACCTCATCCGGAGGTAAGGATTCGTATGGTAGAAGCCATCCTCCTAGGCCTTTTCAGTCGGCACTTCAGGTTTCTCACGGTGCTTCAGGTGGCCGTGGTACTCAGATATAGCATTCTGATCAGCAGTCCTACAGTTCACCACCAGCTCCTATCAGTGCACCGCCGCTTCAGAGTTTCCAGGTTCGTCAGCCCCAGCAGCCGAGGGCTTGTTTTACTTGTGGCGACACAAGGCAAATTGCTAGGTATTTCCCTCGAACACCGAGTAGCTCTCAGCATCAGGGTTCCCATGCCATGGTACAGGCACCGAGTGTTCCACAGCCCGCCCAGCCAGCTAGGGGTGGAGGTAGAGGTGCTAGAGGTGGAGGTAGAGGTATTAGAGGTGGAGCTCAGGCCGCTAGAGGTGGAGGCCAGCCAGCAGCAGGCCGTCCCAAAGATGTAGTTCAGGGTGGTGGGGCCCAGCCCCAATGTTATGCTCTTCCAGCCAGCCCCGAGGCTGAGGCTTCAGATGCAGTTATTACAGGTATGATTCTGGTTTGTGATAGAGATGCTTCAGTGTTATTTGATCCAGGGTCTACGTACTCGTATGTGTCATCCTATTTTGCACCGTATCTTGTTATGCCTAGTGATTCTTTGAGTGATCCTGTTTATGTGTCTACACCGGAGGGTGATTCCATTGTGGTAGATCGAGTCCATCGTTCATGTATAGTGGTGATTGGAGGTCTTGAGACTCGTGTAGATTTTCTTCTTTTGGACATAGTTGATTTCGATGTCATATTGGGGATGGACTGGTTATCACCTTACCACGCTATCTTGGACTGTCATGCCAAGACTGTGACCCTAGCCTTGCCGGGTTTACCCCGTTTAGAGTGGAGAGGGACTCCTGGTCATTCTACCCGTAGTGTTATCTCCTATGTGAAGGCTCGGCGTACGGTCGAGAAGGGGTGTTTGGCCTATTTGGCCTATGTTCGCGATTCTAGTGCTAAGGTCCCTTCTAGTGATTCTGTGCCCATTGTTCGTGAGTTTCCTGAGGTATTCCCTTCAGACTTGCCGGGTATGCCACCCGACAGGGATATTGACTTTTGCATTGATTTGGCTCCGGGCACTCAGCCCATTTCTATCCCGATGTATCGTATGGCCCCGCCTGAGTTGAAAGAGCTGAAGGAGGAGTTGCAAGACTTGCTTGAAAAGGGTTTCATTAGATCAGTGTTTCGCCTTGGGGTGCGCCGGTGTTGTTTGTTAAGAAGAAGGATGGATCGATGCGAATGTGTATAGATTACCGGCAATTGAACAAGGTTACAATCAAGAATAAGTATCCGCTGCCGAGGATTGATGATTTGTTCGATCAGCTTCAGGGTGCCAAGGTATTTTCAAAGATTGACTTGAGATCTGGCTACCATCAGTTGAGGATTAGGGCATCCGATGTCCCTAAGACAACTTTTCGCACTCGGTACGGGCATTATGAGTTCTTGGTGATGTCATTCGGGTTGACAAATGCCCCAACAACTTTTACGGATTTGATGAATCGAGTGTTCAGGCCTTACCTGGATTCGTTCGTGATAGTCTTCATTGATGATATTTTGATATATTCCCGCAGCCGGGAGGAGCACGAGCAGCATCTTAGAGTGGTTCTTCATACTTTGAGGGATAGTCAATTGTATGCTAAGTTTTCAAAGTGTGAGTTCTGGTTGAGTTCGGTTTCATTCCTGGGTCATGTTGTGTCAGCAGAGGGTATTCGGGTTGATCCGAAGAAGATTGAGGCAGTCAAGAATTGGCCTAGACCAGCATCAGCTATAGAGATCCGGAGTTTCTTGGGTTTGGCAGGCTACTATCGTCGGTTCGTAGAGGGGTTTTCATCTATCGCAGCCCCGATGACCAGGTTGACCCAGAAGGGTGCCCAGTTCAGATGGTCGGATGAGTGTGAGGCAAGCTTTCAGAAGCTCAAGACAGCTCTGACTACGGCACCGGTGTTGGTTTTGCCCACAGGTTCAGGGCCTTATATAGTTTATTATGATGCATCTCGTATTGGACTTGCTGCGGTATTGATGCAGGATGGCAAGGTCATTGCCTATGTTTCGCGGCAGTTGAAGATTCATGAGAAGAACTATCTGGTTCATGATTTGGAGTTGGCAGCCATTGTTCACGCGTTGAAGATTTGGAGGCATTATCTGTATGGCGTGGCATGTGAGGTGTTCACGGATCACAAGAGTCTTCAGTATTTGTTCAAGCAAAAGGAGTTGAATTTGAGGCAGAGGAGGTGGTTGGAGTTGTTGAAGGATTATGATATCACCATTTTATATCATCCCGGGAAGGCCAATGTGGTCGCCGATGCCCTGAGTAAGAAGTCAACCAGTATGGGCAGTTTAGCTTATATTCCGGTCGGTGAGAGACCGCTTGCTTTGGATGTTCAGGCTTTGGCCAACCAGTTCGTGAGGTTGGATGTTTCTGAGCCCAGCCGTGCGCTAGCTTGCACAGCCGCTTGTTCTTCATTATTGGAGCGTATCCGAGATCGGCAGTATGATGATCCCCATTTGTGTGTCCTTAGAGACACGGTGCAGCACGGAGGTGCCAAGCAGGTTACCCTAGGTGATGATGGAGTTTTGAGATTGCAGGTTCGAGTTTGTGTGCCTAATGTGGATGGTCTTCGAGAGTTGATTTTAGAGGAGGCCCATAGCTCCCAGTACTCTATTCATCCAGGCACCGCCAAGATGTATCAGGACTTGCGTCAGCATTATTGGTGGCGGAGAATGAAGAAGGATATTGTTGCATATGTGGCTCGGTGTTTGAATTGTCAGCAGGTTAAGTACGAGCATCAGAGGCCCGGTGGTTTATTTCAGCAGATTGAGATTCCTAAGTGGAAGTGGGAGCGTATCACTATGGACTTTGTTACTGGACTCCCACGGACTCAGAAGAAGTTCGATGCAGTGTGGGTCATTGTTGATAGGCTGACCAAGTCAGCGCATGTCATTCCTGTGGAAGTCTCATATTCTTCCAAGAGGTTAGCCGAGATTTATATCCGGGAGATTGTTCGTCTTCATGGTGTGCCCGTGTCTATTATTTCGGACCGAGGTACGCAGTTTACCTCACATTTCTGGAAGGCAGTCCAGCGAGAGTTGGGGGGGGGGGGGGGTTGAGCTGAGCATAGCGTTTCATCCTCAGACGGACGGGTAGTCCGAGCGGACTATTCAGATTTTGGAGGATATGCTCCGAGCTTGTGTCATTGACTTTGGAGGTTCGTGGGATCAGTTTTTGCCTTTAGCGGAGTTTGCCTACAAAAACAGCTACCAGTCGAGTACTCACATGGCTCCTTATGAGGCTTTATATGGTAGGCGGTGTCGGTCTCCGGTTGGATGGTTTGAGCCGGGAGAGGCTCGGTTGTTGGGTACGGATCTGGTTCAGGATGCCTTGGACAAGGTCAGGATTATTCAGGATAGGCTTCGTACAGCTCAGTCCAGGCAAAAGAGCTATGCCGACCGCAAGGTTCGTGATTTGGCATTCATGGTCGGTGAGCGGGTATTGCTTCGAGTGTCGCCTATGAAGGGCGTGATGA
The DNA here is from genome assembly GCF_001879085.1 of Nicotiana attenuata. NCBI lineage: Eukaryota > Viridiplantae > Streptophyta > Magnoliopsida > Solanales > Solanaceae > Nicotiana > Nicotiana attenuata. The sequence goes on along the minus strand of NW_017670373.1, from coordinate 8,922 downwards.
GATTTGGGAAGAAGGGCAAGCTTAGACCTAGGTTCATTGGCCCGTTTGAGATTCTTGATCGAGTGGAAAAGGTGGCTTATAGACTTGCATTGCCGCCGAGCTTATCAGCCGTGTGATTAGGTCGCAGCGGACTCAACCTTAGGAAGAGTGGGCGCTAATACTTTTACCCAATAGTGGTATCGGGGTCAATTTCCACAGGGAGCTAGAAAGGGAGTTGGATATTTGTTTAGCCTAGAATTGCGTGTTTGCTTCTAATTGATCTTCTATCATTTTTGGGTTTTTTGTGATTATCAACTACCATTTAACAACTACTAATTATAACTAAATTATGCGAAGAGATTTAATCTAGATTGTATGCAAGATAGAGAAAGGCACTAAGGTCGTGGCATTTACCTAGGTGGTTAACTAACGGGTAGAGATTCCTAATACGAGAATGATGATTATGGGGCTTATGATATAACCGTTGCACGATAGCACTCACTCTCACACCTCTCGGTAGAAAGAGTGATTTTGCCCAATTGACTCTCTCGAGACCAATTGGGTAGGCTAACAAACCAGGCAACTTAGGGTTCAAGTTGGGTAATCACTCTCTCGAGGTCTTACCCGTTAATTGGGACTACCATTCTCATGGGTCCAACCCAATTCCTTGTTGGGTTAACTTTGGAGTCATAGACACTCTTTCTCAAGAAGAGTCAAGACTCACTAAGCTAGACTTAGTGTTTGCAACCACCAAATCCTAGTTAAAACATAAAATCAACCCAAATATCAAACACCCAACATCATTCAAGCACTAAACAATCACACCCATTAATTACCCACACTAGGGTTGAGCCACAACCCTAGCTAATGGGTTTAGCTAGCCATAATAGCAACAGAAATTAAAGAAGAAGTAGATAAAATCAACATAATAATTAACTAGGAAGTTAATCTACACGAATCCACGTTAAAACAAGATTAAAATGCCCAAAATAGGCTAAAACTTGAATCTCACGAGTGCTGTTGCTATCTGATGTCTAAAACTTGACCTAGAAATAATAAAATATTCTATTTGTACTATGCCAGAAAAATCGGACAAAAATACCCCTGCGGAGCTGGCGAGGACCGCGCATAAATGCAGAGCGGCCGCGTAGGGGTCTTGGCCTTCGATAATTCACTTCTGGAACTGGGGACGCGGACCGCACAAAGAAGTAGCGCGGCCGCACAGGCTAATGAGCGCGGACCGCACAACACTGAAGCGCGACCGCGTAGACACCAGCGCTGACCGCGTAGAAATGAGCGCTGACCGCGCTTGGAAACTCCTGAAATGGGTGCTCTCTGAATCTCCTAGCGCGGCCGCGCAACAAATCAGTGTGGTTCGCGCTAGGTCCTCCTGTCCCTACTTCAATGATTTTTGATACTTGAGCAGGTTTCACTCCGTTTCGAGCTGATTCTTGACTTTCGTCATCTTGACGCTCAAACCTGCAATCAAGCGCACTTTGTAAGCATTCTAGGTCTATTTCATGACAATTCATACATAAGGCATAGGCAAGTATGGGCATAAAACGTGTTAAAATCACAGTTATCAACTCCCCCAAACTTGGACCTTTGCTTGTCCTCAAGCAAATAGAAGAAGACCCACCCCTAAAAAGAAAACATCCAAGTAATTCCAGCTTATCCTAAGGAAGCCTCATCATGCATCAATTGGGACTAATAATTGCCCTCAATACGAATGCATCATTAACACATTTTTAGTCTTTTAAGAACTATGGATCGAATGTGACACGAGGGCATCAAGGGTTGACTCATTTCATCAAGGCGCTTTTCTCAAATACCTTGGTCTTTGTGGAATCCAAAATCACACATCCTCAACTCTCCCTAAGCGAACCTCACTTTTTAGAGTAATGACACACAACCTGAGGTTGATGGATTTTTATTTTCACTCATTTCTCTCACAAAGAAGGTCATAAGTCCAGCCTTAGGTACCATATGCTTGCCCCTTATGTAAGTATCGACTAATGTAGGCTTCCCTCAACTCAAGATCATATAGGGCTTTTGAGGAGTCTTTGTGAAGGCTTTTGGGTGAAGGTAGGATATGTTTTTGTTCATTTAGGTTCAATCTTCCCTTTAGCACTTCTTTTGGTTCATTATGGCATACTTTTTGACTCATTTGAGTGTTTCACTTCTTTCATTTCTTTCAAGGGGTTAGAGAGACACATTGTCACTCTTTCTTTTGCACTTTAAACCTTTCTCCTTTCTCTACTTTTACACAGCCTTTTTCACTTTGTTTTCTTTGAATCCCCTTTTCCGGTTCTTATTCACTTTTGCATTTCTTTTTGTCTTTTTCTCTTTTTCATTGCCTTCCTTTTCTTTTGCTTTTGTGCCTCTTTACCGCATTGAATCCTTTCTTGTCTCAACCCCCCCAAACTTAGGTATTTGCCATCGCTCAAGGGAAGATTTGGGTGCCAAGAGAGG
>NW_017670373.1:2755-5521 GCF_001879085.1 Nicotiana attenuata | reverse complement strand
TTTACCTTCAACTCTCTGAAGTACAGGGAAAGAGTGTTTGGGAAGGGGTAGTTTGTATTTGTCTCCTGCCCTACCGTAGAAATCACTGTGGACATGATGTTGCCCACATTCAGAGGAAAACCAGCCATAATGGAAGCTACTAACACTGCACGAGGAATAGGAACTGTGTGATCATGAGTTGAAGGATCAAGCCTACTACACACGAAGGTCAACCACCCCTTTGCTTCAAAACTGAACGTGTTTCTCAGAATTTTCTCTCCTGCTTTCAACCAAACTGGGACAGTGCCCGGAGCTGCCAAGTGCTGGGCCAACCACGGGCGAACCTCTTCTTTCATTGCCAGCTTTTCCAAGTATTGGGTTTCGTCTTCTTCATTGAACCCCAAAAATTCGTTCAGAGACTTCTCATCAAACATCACCACCTTGTCCCTCACTTTTGTCACCTTTGAATCTCTCACCACATGATAGACATTACAGTAAAACTCTTTCACCATATGTTCATTTGCAACTATGCAACGTTCCTTGAAGAACCCCCAACCCTCTCTAGTTCGGAATTGTGCTTGCACATGTGGGTTTAGAGGAAGAAGATCAGAATCAATAAATTGCCTCTCCGGAATCAACTTTCTTTTGGGCCACCACTCTCAAAATCTGTGGAAGGCTATTTCACTGACAAATCTATCAGCCCATGCTTCCGGTTTTCTTGTTCTCTCAATACCACCAACTTGGGGTTCACCCCCCTCGCCGTATCCTGCACTCTCCCCAGACAATGAAGCTGTGGGGGAGGTGGAGTATTGTGCCTCACTTCTATCCTCGGACTCATCAGACGAGTCCAAAACTACATTCACTGGTTTCTTGAGGCTTTTATCAGTTGGTCCCTTGGAGGTAGGTGAAGCTGAGGGAGAGTCATGCAATTGAAGCGAAAGAGACATGTGAGTTGGAGCAGATTCAAAAGTAATACTCCGGGATAGGGCGTACTCACTCCCTGAAGAATGGGAGGCAGCTCTATCAGCTTCCCGTATTATCTTGCGGGTCTTTTTGATATTCTCCCGAGTCTGGGGAGTGAGTTTAACAACCCGCTTCCCTTTTCCCCCTCGGGAGGAGCCACCCCTCCCAGGTTGTCGTTCTTTTCCCCCTCGCTGCTTTACCATGATCTGCAAAGGAAAGTCTAACATTGTTAGTTGAGGCATATGCAGTGAATTGTATGGTACATTTGAAAGCATGGGTGAACAACAGGAATGCAGAATAGAAGAGGCGCAGACCGCGCAAAAGAGTCACGCGGACGCGCTGGACTGGCGCGGACCCCGTAAAACTGGAGCGCGGACCGCGGTCAAGATGCACCAGAGACACCACTCTCTGAATCTCACTGACGCGGTCCGCACTGTTTTGGTGCACGGCCGCGCTAGACTGGCGCGGACCGCGTAGGGCAAAAACTGAACTGAGGACAGAGATTTTCATGTAAGTCCAATTTATTTGCTCAAATTATGGGTCCTAGTTGTCCCTACTCAGTTACTAATCAAGAAAGCATACCCATTGTGTCACATAAACACACTAAATCTACCCTAACAGGTAAAAGTAAGAGAGAAAGAAGAAAATAAGAAGTTATACTAACAAGAAGCAAAATAAAATAAACTAAACTAAACTATGAATGAGATTAGTGAGGAATGTTACCAGGGGTTGTGAGAATTTTAACTACTTGAAGCACGTTCTTATTTTGGTGCACAGTGAAAAATTGAGAGCTCAGGTAGAAAATTGGCGAAAAGGTTAAAATGAAGCCTAGGGTCTCTATTTATAGAAAATAATCTGGGCCCCACTACTTACCCACCAGCGCGGCCACGCAGAAATGGCCGCGGACCGCGCTGGATTTCCAGCACTCTTGGTTGCCTGAACAACCCACGCGGACCGCACTGTGTTGATGTGCGGCCGCGTGGGAAACTTCAGAGAGTATGCATTTTGACCTTCTCACGCGCGGACCGCGCAGAGAACTTCAGAGACTCAACTTCCATTGCACCAGCCTGCGCGGACCGCACTGTTTTGGTGCGCGGCCGCGCAGGCAAACTTCAAAGACCTTATGATTTTTGCTACTTTTGCCCTGCACTGGTCCAACCTCAACCCTGCAACATCTCACAAACCATGAGTTGAAAAATCCTAATCTACAACGGAAAAGTAAAAAGAAAGAAAAAGACATGGGTTGCCTCCCAAGAAGCGCCTGATTTAACGTCGCGGCACGACGCATTTTACCACAATATCACTTCAAATGAAGGAGCGCCACCACGTGGCTGTCATCAATCTTTCCCAAGTAATGCTTCACACGACGCCCATTGACTCGGAAAACTTCATCACTTTTGTTCTTTAGATCAATAGCACCAAATGGGGTCACCCCAACAACTTCAAATGGACCACTCCACCTAGACTTGAGCTTTCCCGGGAATAACCTCAACCGGGAGTTGAAGAGAAGAACCATGTCACCCACCTTGAACTCTTTACCTCGAGCATACTTGTCATGGAGGTACTTCATCTTGTCCTTGTACAAAGACGAGCTGGAGTAAGCATGAAATCTAAACTCATCAAGCTCATTCAATTGCTCCATTCGGAGATTTGCTGCAACATCCCATTCCAAGTTCAACTTCCTCAATGCCCACATAGCCTTGTGTTCAAGTTCCACTGGAAGATGGCAAGCTTTACCAAACACCAACCAATACGGAGACATACCAATTGGAGTCTTGTAAGCCGTACGATAAGCCTAAATAGCATCATCCAATTCTTCGACCA
>NW_017670373.1:0-2735 GCF_001879085.1 Nicotiana attenuata | reverse complement strand
CTTTTGGGCCCACCACTCTCGAAATCTGGTGGGAGGCTTATTTTCACTGACAAATCTATCAGCCCATGCTTCCGGTTTTCTTGTTCTCTCAATACCACCAACTTGGGGTTCACCCCCCTCGCCGTATCCTGCACTCTCCCCAGACAATGAAGTTGTGGGGGAGGTGGAGTATTGTGCCTCACTTCTATCCTCGGACTCATCAGACGAGTCCAAAACTACATTCACCGGCTTCTTGAGGCTTTTATCAGTTGGTCCCTTGGAGGTAGGTGAAGCTGAGGGAGAATCATGCAATTGAAGCGAAAGAGACATGTGAGTTGGAGCAGATTCAGAAGTAATACTCCGGGATGGGGCGTACTCACTCCCTGAAGAATGGGAGGCAGCTCTATCAGCTTCCCGTATTATCTTGCGGGTCTTTTTGATATTCTCCCGAGTCTGGGGAGTGAGTTTAACAACCCGCTTCCCTTTTCCCCCTCGGGAGGAGCCACCCCTCCCAGGTTGTTATTCTTTTCCCCCTCGCTGTTTTACCATGATCTGCAAAGGAAAGTCTAACATTGTTAGTTGAGGCATATGCAGTGAATTGTATGGTACATTTGAAAGCATGGGTGAACAACAGGAATGCAGAATAGAAGAGGCGCGGACCGCGCAAAAAAGTCACGCGGACGCGCTGGACTGGCGCGGACCGCGTAAAACTGGAGCGCGGACCGCGGTCAAGATGCACTAGAGACACCACTCTCTGAATCTCACTGACGCGGTCCGCACTGTTTTGGTGCGCGGCCGCGCTAGACTGGCGCGGACCGCGTAGGGCGCGGCCGCGTAGGGCAAAAACTGAACTGAGGACAGAGATTTTCATGTAAGTCCAATTTATTTGCTCAAATTATGGGTCCTAGTTGTCCCTACTCAGTTACTAATCAAGAAAGCATACCCATTGTTTCACATAAACACACTAAATCTACCCTAACAGGTAAAAGTAAGAGAGAAAGAAGAAAATAAGAAGTTATACTAACAAGAAGCAAAATAAAATAAACTAAACTAAACTATGAATGAGATTAGTGAGGAATGTTACCAGGGGTTGTGAGAATTTTAACTACTTGAAGCACGTTGTTGTTTTGGTGCATAGTGAAAAATTGAGAGCTCAGGTAGAAAATTGGCGAAAAAGGTTAAAATGAAGCCTAGGGTCTCTATTTATAGAAAACAATCTGGGCCCCACTACTTACCCACCAGCACTCTTAGTTGCCTGAACAACCCACGCGGACCGCACTGTTTTGATGCGCGGCCGCGTGGGAAACTTCAGAGAGTATGCATTTTGACCTTCTCACGCGCGGACCGCACAAAAATGTCATGCGGACCGTGCAGAGAACTTCAGAGACTCAACTTCCATTGCACCAGCCTGCGCGGACCGCACTGTTTTGGTGCGCGGCCGCGCAGGCAAACTTCAGAGACCTTATGATTTTTGCTAATTTTGCCCTGCACTGGTCCAACCTCATCCCTGCAACATCTCACAAACCATGAGTTGAAAAATCCTAATCTACAACGGAAAAGTAAAAAAGAAAGAAAAAGACATGGGTTGCCTCCCAAGAAGCGCCTGATTTAACGTCGCGGCACGACGCATTTTACCACAATATCACTTCAAATGAAGGAGCGCCACCACGTGGCTGTCATCAATCTTTCCCAAGTAATGCTTCACACGACGCCCATTGACTCGGAAAACTTCATCACTTTTGTTCTTTAGATCAATAGCACCAAATGGGGTCACCCCAACAACTTCAAATGGACCACTCCACCTAGACTTGAGCTTTCCCGGGAATAACCTCAACCGGGAGTTGAAGAGAAAAACCATGTCACCCACCTTGAACTCTTTGCCTCGAGCATATTTGTCATGGAGGTACTTCATCTTGTCCTTGTACAAAGACGAGCTGGAGTAAGCATGAAATCTAAACTCATCAAGCTCATTCAATTGCTCCACTCGGAGATTTGCTGCAACATCCCATTCCAAGTTCAACTTGCTCAATGCCCACATAGCCTTGTGTTCAAGTTCCACTGGAAGATGGCAAGCTTTACCAAACACCAACCGATACGGAGACATACCAATTGGAGTCTTGTAAGCCGTCCGATAAGCCCAAAGAGCATCATCCAATTTCTTCGACCAATCGGTCCTATTCGCATTCACCGTTTTGGACAGAATACTCTTTATCTCTCGATTTGAGACTTCCACTTGTCCACTAGCTTGTGGATGATAGGGGGTGGTCACTTTGTGATTAACTCCATACTTAGCAAGCAATGAATCAAAAGCCTTGTTGCAAAAATGGGACCCCCCCATCACTAATAATGGCCCGGGGAGTACCAAATCTCGTAAAGATACTCTTCTTCAAAAATGCTACAACACTTCGTGCTTCATTGTTGGGAAGAGCCACGGCTTCCACCCATTTTGAAACATAGTCCACCTCCACGAGAATGTAAGTATTACCACAGGAGCTCACGAACGGACCCATGAAATCGATGCCCCAAACATCAAAAACATCCACCTCAAGAATTGTATTGAGGGGCATCTCATCCTTCTTGGAAATACCGCCGGCTCTCTGACATGCATCACAACTTTTCACTAAGTCACTAGCATCCTTGAACAACGTGGGCCAATAGAAACCACAACTCAAAACATTTGAGGCTGTCCTCACCCCCCCGTGATGACCACCATAGGGAGAGGAGTGACAAGCCTCCAATATGCTTATTTGTTCACT
>NW_017670372.1:854412-858825 GCF_001879085.1 Nicotiana attenuata | reverse complement strand
GCTTTAAAAAATATAAAATGCAAATTATTAAAAAATGCACAAAAATATTTAGGCAATATTTTGGCATAAATATGGGATTTAGATGGCTAAATTACCACAACAATAATTCGAAGGATAATTATTGGTTTTTATAAGTAAAAGGGGAAGAAATAAATATATTTAAAGCCTTTAAAAATTATAGAAAAATAATAAAAACCTTGTGCATGCTTATATATGCATATATATGCTATTTTGAAAGTATATATGTCTATAAAATATATAGAAAAAAGATGGGTATCAACAGCTGCTCCTCTTTACCCGGGAAGGATGAAAAAGTTTTCGGGTAAAGAAATGATGGCCAATTTTGACCGGCGGGATGTTTTTAGAAACAGAGGCCGAACTCCGGTCTTCGAGTTGCCTACATATCCCTAGTTTTACAGGAATCAGGCCATGTGTAGTTCTGGATTCATTGGCGGAATATACCGATGAAGTCATTGCAAGAACGGAAACGAGGTGCCGAAGCGGCTATGGTGAGCGGTTTGGGTTTGGGACAGTTGAGGGAACTGGAGCGAGATCGCTCCTGCCAGCATAGCGGTTCCTTACTTGTTACCTACAGATAAGGATGCTACAAACACGTATTTGTGCAAAAATTTTAAACATGATGCGGATCCCTTTTGGACCATGAAGGTTGTCTTGGGACGGTTAAAGATGACGTCCCTGGACCATGTCGTCCTGGGCCATGAATTGTTTAGTGAGGGATTCACAGGCCATGAAATGATGTTCTCGGGCCATGACAAATGGTGCCTCCGAACCATGACGCCTTTGAATAATGATATGCAAATTTGAGGGATCCTCAAGCCATGGCATGGTGTCTTCCGGCTATGAGGATGATGCCTTTTAGACTATGGCACCTTTGGACAGATTGGCGATATTTCAGCCCATGATATGCAATAGCATGATGTTAACAAGACAAGGCTTAGTCTTGTGAAATGGAGGGCAGAGCTTAGACTGATCGAAAAGCAAATAAGTAATACCAAAATAGACCAATATTTGTGCAAAAAGGGACAATGCTTAGTCCCAAGCGAATGTGGAGGAAAGGATTAGCCTCATGCAGGTATGGAGGCAAGGATTAGCCTCATGCAAATAGGGAGGCAGGGATTAGCCTCGTGTAGATATGGAGGCAGGGATTAGCCTCATGCAAACAGGGAGGCAAGGATTAGCCTCATGCAAGTATGGAGGCAGGGATTAGCCTCATGCAAATAAGGATTAGCTTCATGCAAATAGGGAGGCAGGGATTAGCCTCATGTAGATATGGAGGCAGGGATTAGCCTCATGCAAACAGGGAGGCAAGGATTAGCCTCATGCAACTATGGAGGCAGGGATTAGCCTCATGCAAATAGGGAGTTGCCAGTTGGGAGAGAATTTCCCTTTGGCTTCATCTTGATGTGGGAAGATTTTCTTCAATACCAGCTGCCCTGGTGCGAACTGTCTTGGTTTGATCCTTTTGTTGAAAGCTCTAGACATTCTGTTCTGGTAAAGTTGGCCGTGACATACTGCGTTCATCCTCTTTCCATCGATAAGGGCCAATTGTTCATAGTGACCCCTTCACTGTGCATCACTGAGTTTAGCTTCCTGTATGACTTTTAAAGAAGGAATCTCCTCCTCGGCTGGGATGACAGCCTCGGTACCATAAACCAGCGTGTAGGGAGTTGCCCCGGTTGATGTGCGAACCATAGTGCGGTATCCCGGTAAAGCAAAAGGTAACTAATCATGCCATTGTTTGTGGTTCTCTACCATTTTCCTTAGTATCTTCTTGATATTTTTGTTGGCGGCTTCTACGGCTCCATTCATCTGAGGTCTGTAGGCTGTGGAATTCTTGTGCTTGATTTTGAAAGTTTCGCACATAGCTTTCATCAGATCACTGTTGAGATTGGCGGCGTTATCAGTAATAATGGACTCAGGAACTCCAAATCGGCAAACAATACGATCTTTGACAAAATCTGCGACGACTTTCTTTGTTACAGCTTTGTAAGATGCAGCCTCTACCCATTTTGTGAATTAATCAATGGCGACCAGAATAAACCTGTGTCCGTTTGAAGCAGTGGGCTCGATTGGACCAATAACATCCATTCCCCAGGCGGTGAATGGCCAAGGTGAGCTTGTTGCATTGAGCTCATTTGGTGGCACTTTTATCATATCGGCATGCACTTGACATCGAAAGCATTTACAGACGTACTGGATGCAATTTGTCTCCATGGTCATCCAAAAGTAAGCGGCCCTGAGTATCTTCTTAGCCAAGATGAAACCATTCATGTGTGGGCCACAGGTCCGGGCATGCACATCCTCAAGTAGCTTAGAAGCTTCCTTTGCATCGACACACCTTAGTAAACCGAAATCAGGATTTCTTCTGTACAAGTTCCCTCCGCTATGGAAGAAGTGATTTGACAATCTCCGGGGTGTGCATTTCTGAGTGTGATTTGCATGCTCCGGGTATTCTCCTTTCGATAAGTACTCCTTGATGTCATGGAACCAAGGCTTTCCATCCGTTTCTTCTTCAACATGAGCACAATATGCCGACTGATTATGGATATTTACCGGAATGGGATCAATATAATTCTTATCTGGATGTTGTATCATAGATGACAAAGTGGCCGATGCGTCGGCAAACTCATTCTGAATTCTGGGCACATGTCGAAATTCTATCTTCGTGAACCTTTTTCTCAATTCCTGCACATGATGCAGATATGGAAATATCTTGGAATTCTTGGTGGCCCATTCTCGTTGTACCTGGTGTACAAGCAAATCCGAATCACCGATCACCAGCAGCTCCTGAATGTTCATGTCGACTGCCATGTTGAGTCCAAGTATGCAGGCTTCATATTCTGCGATGTTGTTGGTGCAGGGAAATCTGAGTTTAGCAGATACAAGATAATGTTGACCCGTTTCTGATACCAAAACTACTCCAATGCCCACTCCTTTGAAATTTGCGGCCCCATCAAAGAACATCCTCCAACCGTCATACGCTTTGGTAATGTCTTTTCCTACGAATGACACTTCTTCATCAAGAAAATATGTTTTCATAGGTTCGTATGCTCCTCCCACCGGATTTTCAGCAAGGTGATCTGCCAATGCTTGTCCCTTGATCGCCTTTTGAGTTACGTAGACGATCTCGAACTCACTTAATTGTATCTGCCACTTGGCCAACTTTCCAGTCGGCATGGGTTTCTGGAATATGTACTTCAGAGGGTCCATCCTGGATATGAGGTATGTAGTGTAGGCGCAAAAGTAGTGCCTCAATTTCTGAGCTGTCCAAGTCAAAGCACGGCAAGTGCGTTCCAGCAGGGAGTACCGTGCTTCGTAAGGTGTGAACTTCTTACTCAAGTAGTATATGGCCTGCTTCTTCCTTCCTGTCTCGTCATGTTGTCCCAAAACGCATCCGAAGGCTCCATCCAATACAGACAGATAGAGTAACAAAGGTCGTCCTGGTTCTGGCGGGACCAAAACTGGCGGTGTGGATAGGTACTCTTTGATTTTGTCAAAAGCTTTCTGACAATCCTCGGTCCAGCTTGTTTCGGCATCTTCTCTTAGCATCTTGAAGATGGGTTCACATATGACTGTGGACTGTACTATGAAGCGGCTGATATAGTTGAGACGTCCCAGGAAGCTCATTACGTCCTTTTCTCTCTTAGACGACGGTAACTCTTGAATAGCTTTAACTTTTGATGGATCCAGCTAGATCCCTCGACGATTGACGATGAATCCCAATAACTTTCCTGCGGGAACCCCGAATGCACACTTTGAGGGGTTCAGTTTCAAGTTGTATCTCCTTAGCCTGTCAAAGAACTTTCTCAAGTCCGCTATGTGATCTGCGACCCTCTTGGATTTGATAATGACGTCGTCTACATACACCTCTATTTCTTTGTGTATCATATCATGGAAGATGGTTGTCATGGCTCTCATGTAAGTGGCCCCAGCGTTCTTCAAACCGAACGGCATCATCTTGTAACAGTATACACCCCAAGGTGTAATAAAAGCTGTCTTCTCTGCATCTTCTTCATCCATCCAGATCTGGTGATAACCCGCGAAGCAATCCACAAAGGATTGGAGTTCGTGCTAGGTGCAGTTGTCGATCAAAATGTGTATGTTTGGTAGTGGGAAGTCGTCCTTGGGACTTGCTCTGTTTAAATCCCGATAGTCAACACATACTCTGACCTTCCCATCCTTTTTCGAAACTGGCACAATGTTAGCTAACCAAGTTGGATACTCAACTACCCTGAGAACTTTGACTTTGATCTGCTTGGTAACCTCCTCCTTGATTTTCAAACTCATGTCTGGTTTGAACTTTCTGAGTTTCTGCTTGACTGGTTGACACATGGGATTAATAGGCAGCTTGTGAGCCACTATGGACGTGCTCAAACCGGTCATGTCATCATA